>NC_081850.1:43503779-43661279 GCF_963259705.1 Myotis daubentonii
TAAGCTCAGGGAGCTAACTATGCAGATAACTGGAGGAACCATGTTTCAGCAAAAGGGGAAGAGTAGGTACAAAGTCCCTAAGGCAAATGCATGCTTGTCATGCTCCGGGAACACCAAAGAAGTCTCATGTCTATCACAGAGTAGATAGCAAGGGGGTGGAGGGAGAGGGATGGGGGAGAGGAAGTCACAGTAGATGAGGTTAGAGGTGACCATACATATACTTGTTTCCAGAGGTTCCCAACCTCAGCCACAATTAGAATCACCCCCAAGGGTCTATTTAAAAACATCAATGACTGCAGCCAAGTCTAGACCAATTAAATCAGAATCTCTGGAGGTAGGCTTGGGAATGTGTTTTCAAGTTTCCTAGGTGAGTCGAGGCTGAGGACCAAAGCCACTGGTGTTTTTGAACAGGGGACTGACCTAATCCAACCTGCTTTAGAGACGGTCAGCATTCTCTTAAGGCAGAAATGCAGCCTTTCATCCCCATTAAAGCATAAAGGACACCATAGTGGGTTTGGCTCAGTGGATAGAGCGTTGATCTGCGGACTGAAGGGTCCCTGGTTCAATTCCCATCAAGGGCACATGCCTGGGTTGAGGGCTCGGTCCCCAGTGGGGGGCATGCAGGAGGCAGCCAACCTATGATTCTCTCTTATCATTGATGTTTCTATCTTTCTCTCCCTCTCCCTTCCTCTCTGAAATCAATAAAAAATGTATATTATTTTTTAAAAAACATAAGGGACAACAGATTCAGCAACTTAACACATTGGCATGGATTATTTTTCTCTTAAAGTCCTAAAGGTTACGTGTTTCTGGTTTGGCAGGGGAAGACAAAAACTGGAAGGCACTGGATGCCCGGTGAGGAAGGAAAGAATGCCCCCCAAATGACGCAAAACTGGAATAATCAGATGGCCAGAGGCGGGGAAGATCAGCATGGAGCAAGTTCAAGAGCAAAGTAGTTTGATAAGGACTTGGGACTGCACAGGGCTGGATCAGAGGCTCAGCCCAGATGTTTACTAGCTGTGTGAACTTGAATGATTGGATGATCATTTCTCACCTCGTGGCCTCAGGACCCTCATCCATAAAGTGGGATTATAATATGACCTACTTCATTGGGTTATTAGGAGGAAGAATTGAGTTATTTTATGTGCTTAGAACAATACCTGACTTAGCCTGTATGGGTGGGGAATTAAGAAATGGCATAAAGTCAAATTTAAGAAATGTCAGATGTTACTGTTATCATCATTAGCTTTCACAGTTTTGACATGGCCCGATTTGTCCTTTCTTGAGCCTCAAGACATTGAGCTGTTAACAAAGGTGTTTCTGGTTCTGAGCAAAGGCTGAGCATCATTGCTATACATTTCCTTTCCAGTTGACTTCTTGAGTTTTCTAACTACATCAAGAATATTTTATATAATAAAAGTCTAATATGCTAAGTGTCTGACTGTTCATTCAACTGTTCAACCAGTCGTTATGATGCGCACTGACCAACAGGGGGCAGACACTCGATGGTAGGTTAGCTTGCTGCTGGGGTCCAGCCAATAGGGACTGCCGGCCAATTGGGACTGAGCGAGACGGGCCAGACACACCCTGAAGCCCTCCTGTGGTCCCTCCCTGGCCTGCAACCTCTCACAATCCAGGACCCCACAGGGGGGATGTCGGAGAGCCAGTTACCGCTGATCCCCACAGGCCAGGCCAAGGGACCCACGGGTGCACGAATCTGTGCACCAGACCTCTAGTCTTAAATAAATGAGGTTTTACTATTTCATCTATAATTCTTTCTCACTTTGGAAGACTCTATTTTAAATGATTAAAGTTTTTAAAGCTTGAGTCTTCAATAAAATATAAAATCAATGTGCATTCACATTTTCTGGATGGGCAATACTCATGTTCACAGGGAATACTTTAGAATATGCACAAGATAATTAAATGGGCAATAGGCAAAATAAAAAACTTAGACATTATTTTTTGAGGTATCCTAATATTCCATTCCACCATCTTGCAGAGAATTGAAAAACAGCAATTACTTCTATATAATCCAACCTTCAGGATTAAAATTCTTGGGGGAAAGACTGAGATTTCTAAATATATCATTTCCTTCCCAAATCAAGGTTCCATTTTTAAATACATCAAAGCTCTTCTTCAAAACAAGTAATGTACCATACATCTTTTTTATGAAATGGGCTTTTATGTAAAAAAAAAAAAAATCAATGGTCAACATGTAGTCACTTTGGCTCTCAAAATGCTTCATTTTAAGAGAAATTTTTAGAATTTCATATTCATATGTTCCCATGGGAGGAAAGTGCTGTAGTTTGGATTTTGCAAGGTCTTTATCCAACATAAACAAATAGGTGAAGAAACCTCCATGATAAGAATCTGAAACATTGTCCCTGGTGCTCATAAATACTCCATGTATTGTCTGAAATGACTTATCTCAGTCCTGACTGTGGGCTCAGATTTACTGTACAGTTCATCAACTTCTCAGCATGATGGATAATGAATGTTTCATTTACATCGCTAATTGCCAAGCCATGGTTCCTGCAACCTTTAACCCGTATGCTTTATCCCATTATCACCATATGTCAATATAATTGCATTTAACATTCCAAATTATAAACTTTCTTCTATACAGAGAAAAAAAATTTTTTTCACAAAGAAATCGTGTGAGGGCTGTTGATAAAATACAAGTCTATTACAGAAAAATGACAAGAACTAAACCAGAATAATGGGTAGAGGGTAGATTCCCATAACTTGTCAAGTCCATCTTTGGACAAGGACTTTGGTTTTCATAGTTAGGAAATACAATGGTATTTTCTTAAAGAGTTATCTTCATTAGCCTCTAATTTAACAAATGCATAAAAAGGGCTTTCCAAAGAAGTGCCATTAAACATTCAGGCCTATATAATATCCCCCCAAAAATCTTTTAAAAAACTAGGTCGCAATAATTACATGACCCAATTATATTTTCTCTCTTTATCTGATTATCAGCTGGTAAACCAATAATGAAATAGGTCCAATGACATTCAGCACCGTTAATTTGAAATTGAATACATTTGCAGAAAGGAGTGAAAGTATCAAAAATCAAAAATCATAAACTGGAAGAAAAGTTGAGAGACCATTTGTCTGGCCACCTGTATCCAATATTCATTTAAAATGAAGGCACAGGTGTACTTTACAGCATGGTCCCCCTGCTGCTTCAATCTGGGAAACTAATACAGAGTAACATTGAATGTAAACTGTAATTGAAAAATAGAATAAAAAAATAAATTAAAACTAATGCACAAGGTGAGGCTAAAACAAAAATGTTTCTTTTTTAGGTGTCAGCAACTGTTTGCACAGACAGCCACCGAGAGCTACAGAGGAGTCGCCTTCACAGCGGCACCAGGGGACGTCTGTATGAGGCTTTAACACGGGCCACCAGCCTGCACTGCAAAGCTGGGGTGGGCTGGCTGCCTCAAGCTCTGGCATTTCCCATCTCGGCCAATGACCCAGTACATCCATCAGATTTTTATACCTGAGATTTATCCATTTTTTCCTCCCTCAACCCCGTGGCTTGTCCATCAACGAATCCTGTTTGTCATAACTCAAAAACATGTCTTGAATTTGTCTACTACAGCCCCACAGCTCCCTATCCTCCTTCACTCATTGTCACCTCTCCCTGTTATATGATGGGAGCCTCTAGTCCAGTGGTTGGCAAACTCATTAGTCCACAGAGCCAAATATCAACAGTACAACGACTGAAATTTCTTTTGAGAGTCAAATTTTTTAAACTTAAATTATATAGGTAGGTACACTGTTATTAACTTAATTAGGGTACTCCTAAGGCTTAGGAAGAGCCACACTCAAGGGGCCAAAGAGCCGCGTGTGGCTCGCGAGCCGCAGTTTGCCGACCACGGCTCTAGTCCATCTTTTTATTCATATTCTTACCTTATTCCCAGCATTCTTTGCCACAGCCCTACACTTCTTATACTCTTCCAATGGTTTACATTGTGCTTAGAATAAGGTCCAATAAAATTCAATAGATCCAATGAAAGTCAGTGTTTACTCTGGCCCTCGAGGCCTGGCATGACCTGGGCCACCCACCTCTCCTGCTTGCCATGGCCCTCTCCTCCAACACTCGCTACTGCTCATTCAGCTCCTGAAGGAGGTTCTGTCATTTTCCGAATGTGGCCCTCTATGACCTGCCTCAGCGCCTCTGCACTGTTCGCCCTTTGCCTGCAGCGCTCTTGCCCCCAGTCCTCTCCTGGCTCACTATGGTTTACCCTGGATTTAAAAGCTTAAAAATCACTTTCTCAAGGAGGCTTTACACAACCACCCTCTCTAATGTAAACTGGATTTTACTATTATATTTCCTCACAGCAGCACCCTATATTTTTCTTCATATTAATGTTTAGTTTCCAGTTTGAACTATATATTTGTGTAATTGTTTAAAGTCCAACTATCCTACTAGGCCAGTGATGGCGAACCTATGACACGCGTGTCAGAGGTGACACGCAAACTCATTTTTTTGGTTGATTTTTCTTTGTTAAATGGCATTTAAATACATAAAATAAATATCAAAAATATACATCTTTGTTTTACTATGGTTGCAAATATCAAAAAATTTCTATATGTGACACGGCACCAGAGTTAAGTTAGGGTTTTTCAAAATGCTGACATGCCGAGCTCAAAAGGTTCGCCATCACTGCACTAGACTGAAAGTTCCACAAGAGGAAGAACTGTTGCATTTTATCTTCCTCTATCTCTACTACTTAGCATAATACACAGAGAATGGATAAAGGATTTAGTTTAAATGTCCTGATGTTTTATCTTTTACCCGACTGGACTCCAATTCCCTGTAACCAAAGTGTACAGCAAAGAAGATGGAGATCTCAGAGTCAGGATACAGGTAGGTTAGACAATCAGAGATGAAGAAAAGGCCAGGAAGCCCAAATGGACTTCAGGCCCCTTAGAGAAGTGACACCGAAGAACTGGCAGAGAGGGGGAGGATGAGTGACGCATTGCCCCTCATTGGAAGAACACGCAGTACTTTTGATCATGTTAGAGGCAGTGCAGGGGAGTGGGTAAGAGCATGAACTCTGGGTCCAGATACTGCTTCTTCGTATTTCTGTGACCTTTGGAAAAGTTCTTATGCTCTCTGTGCCTCACTTTCATTATCTGAAAAATGGAGACAATAATAGAACCACTTCTTGGAATTGCTCTGAGGATTAAGTGAGTTAATTTTGTAAAACCTTTCAAAGAGTACTGGCCATGTGTTAAGTTCTATATGGATATGTTAAATAAAAATAAAATTTTGGAGTTTCAAGCAGTATAGCTTGATTTGGAGAAATCTCCTTGAGAACCTCTACTTGACATCCTAACGAATTATAACACATGTGTTTAGTGTCTCAATAAACACCAAAGTCAATAGGCAAAGAGCTAGTCCGCTCTGAATCTCAGCAGCGACACAGTTCTAGATTATCATCAAACACCGCTTTTCTCCGAGCCGTCGGTGCACCAGCCTATTGGAGTCTTGATGGTTGGATGACTTACATGGTGGGCTGAGAACCAGACCAGAAACCAGAAGTCCTGGCTTTAACCTGCTATTACCTAGCTGTGTGATCTCAGCAAATGCCTAGCTGCTGATTGTGGGGAAGGACATTAGAACATAAATTCATAGACTCCTTAAAGGGTAAACAGGAAAATCAATCCTATTATCGATGTTTATTTGGCAGCAGTTTCGGATTTAAGATAGAGTCATGAAGTGACCATTACCAACGCGAGAGCCAAATAGGCAGGAAAATGTTGATGGTTTCGCAAGACATGTAACATACCAAATCCAACCCTGTCCTGGCTGTGAAACGGGCAATTAGGGGAGGAGATCACCGCAGGTCAGAAGGTCTGAATAATGGCCCTGCCATCTAAACTGTGTGTCCGTGACCAAGTCATTTCATATTTCCTAGCCTCCGTGTTCTAACCTGCAAAGCAAAGGCATCATAACATTTGATCTTCAGGGCTCTGGTCGCCACATTCGTTTTTAATGTTTGGTTTCCAGCTCTGCACTGTGACCTTCCTACATGGGCAGGACAACATGTTCTCTATGGTTTAAAGACCAAATATGTTTATATCATCGCCCAGCATTTGGTTGACTGCTTTCCCTAAAGCAAAGTATTGACCCAAAGCATCAATAAACCATCTGTACTGAGTCTCAGGACCCTCCCAGCACTATTTTGGTAGTACATAGCATGATTACTATGAAGTGAATTATCTAATCCCTTCATCCTAAGTGCCTTTTTCCACATTGAAATTCATTTTTCACTTTTGTGCCCATTTTCAAGGCCTCAAAATATTCCATTTGATATCCACCAGATCAATCCTTTTTTTGTTGTTAATTCTCACCCAAGGATATTTTTCCCCAGCATTGATTTTTAGAGAGAGTGGAAGGAAGGGGAGAGACAAAGAGAAAAACATCATGTGAGAAAGATACATTGGTTGGTTGCCTCCTGCACATGCCCCTAACCTGGGATCCTTCAGTCCACAGGCCCACACTCTATCCACTGAGCCAAACTGGCTAGGGCTCAACCCTTTTGCTAACCTGGAAGAATTCAATGTTACATGCAACTGTGGGAATTTAATTACATAGGCCAGTGTCCACATTCTTATGTAAAAAAAATTAGTTTTAAATAATCACTAAGGAACTAAAAAACTCCTGAAGGACATCAATGGCATTTTACAATCCAAAGATGATAGAGTCCTTTATCCCTCCCCTTTGTTTCCTTCTAGCATAAAGTTCAAGTGCTCAGCCTTGCACTGAGGCTCTCAATGACTTCGCCTCTCTCCATACCTTTAGCCTCATTTGTGATCACCATCACCCCCACCTGTGTCCTCCAATAAAATCTCTCTAATTTATAATTCCCCAGATATGTGAGTCATACATTATTCCAAAGAGGCTCTTCCTCATTCCCTAAATCTTGAATGATGTATAGTTTCTAATAAATAGAATATCTCACCTCATGCAAAATAGGGACACTTATGGAATTCATTTTCACATGAAATAGCACACAATGAAAGTATAACTTGATACAAGAGGTTTAGATAAATTTATGGGATGCAAGAGCCACAGAGGGAATGTTTTCAGGGCATGCCCCTAAGCTTGGAGTGCTAAGCAAAGATTTAGAAGCTTCTATTATCCTATATAACACATTTCATTTCTTTCTCTATCTATAGTCTCCAAGGGTAACACAGAGATGAAGAAAGAAAGACAAAGGTGAGGCATAGAGAGAAAGAGAGAACAGACTACCAGTTTTAGAGAAAACTTAGGCAATCCAGAATGGCAACTACAATGTTCTCCAGTGATTCATATGGCCTCAGAGTGAGCTGAACATTTGTTTTCACAACATCAAATAAGCTTTTCTTTAAAAAAAAAATTGATTTCAGAGAGAGGAGGGGAAAGGGAGAGAGAAAGATAGATACATCAATGATGAAAGAGAATCATTGATTGGATGTCTTCCACATGCCCCATACTGGGTGGGGATCGAGCCCGAAACCCAGGCATGTGCCCTGACCGGGAATCGAACCACGGCCACACCAGCTGGGCCATCAAATAAGCTTTTTACAAAATCAATGTAGCACTAATTCCTAAAGGTAGCCTTTATCCATTTCAATCTATACACAGTGCTCTTCAGAATTTTAGCAAATCCCACTGGTCCCCTATCTCAACTTTGAGATGTCTTTACCTCCTTTGTTAATTGGAAGAAATAGAGCTCTCTTATGAGGCCCTGTTGAGGTTCATTTCTGGCAACAGAGCATTTACAAAGAGCTACTCAGGACTAACTGTTAAGAGCCGTTTATGCCTGTGTGCATGTCAGAGTGTGGCTCTCTCTCTTTGACCCATTATTGCAGACTTAAAAAACAAGCATGTTTTCAAATGGCACTATGAGCTGCCAATGATGTATCACCATCATATCTCATTATTCTCCACTAAATGTGATAATAATGTGATCTGTTAACATAAAAAAAGTTTGACTTCACAAAAGCAGCTGGAAATGGACAACCACAATGTGCATAAATCTAACTCCTACCATCGGCTACACACTGCTTGATACATATTGTTAGAAGCACCTCGCATTTGTGAGTTCTCTTACAAAATACTTGCATTAGGTCTCAGCTGGGGCTGTGCATCAGGCAATTTGGGGGAACATTCAATTCTCAGCGGAAGCCAGAATTTGAATTTTCTCATCTTTTAGGAATCATTTAGCAGGTTTGGAGAGGATTCAGGCAGCTCAGGTGCCTCCACAGATATCTCTGAACTTCCATCCCCTCTTTGTTCATTGATGGTCCAATGAATGAGGTCATCTGTGAACTGATGCTCACAGGAAAGAAAAAACTCTAAACGATACTAACAGAAAAGTTTCAAAGACACATTAGATTTAAGCTCACGTTGGTCAAAAGAAACAAGGGTACAAAGAACTTCAAGAAATCACTGTCCCTGTCTCGATGAACCACAGTCAACAGCAGGACCCAATGCAGGGATTTCAGGCCATCAGTTAAACTAATGAGCCTGATGTTGTGAGTTTAATTCTCCTAATACGGACACTACCTTCTGGCCATCTCTGGCTCCTTTTCTTGACATAAATTTGCATCCATCCTTCGCTTCCATGCCTTTATCTTTACTCCCAACACATTACTTACCAATCCTGTCCTCACTCTGTTGTATTGCCCTTTTGCTCAAAAATAACAATGACTCTCAAGTCTTGATTTCCTGCCACTAACTGAATGCTCAGGCCCTTATTGGTTATTTCCAAAGATGCTGCCTATTGGCTATGCTGCCTTAGATATTTAAAACTCAAAAGATCCAGAATCAAACTCATTACCTTCTCTTTCCTGTGCCTCCTTGACTTACTCCTCTCCCTTTATTACTGATTACACTTAACAGCAGGATCCTCAATGGAATCATGCAAATTAGAACCCCAAAGCTCCTTGTGGTCCATGGTTGCAAGTTTGAGGGGAGAGAGTCACAGAAGCCAGAAGGATGACTGATTACACCAGGTGGATGAGGGGATCACTCCTGGGCCTTCACAGTCACGGGGCAAGCCCTGAAATGCTCCTTCCCCCACCCACGACCCTCTGTGCCTTCCCTCCCTACCAAGGACTCACAGAGTTTGCTTCACTTGAGAATGCCAATTAGGAACTCACATTTCTTTATCTGCTTTATCAACTTTTAAACTTATTGAAAATTTCTTTTCCTAAAACCCTAACTCTAAATTACATTTTCTTACAGTGTTTTGGCATACTACATCACTTTGGTAATTCTTTGTTACAGCTTTTCTTATTCTCTTATCACCAAAGTGTTTTTATTCTCTTTATTTTGTTACCAGATTACATTGTTACATCATTTATTTATTATATTATTCAAATGATCAATTTAGTATAAATTTATCCTTACTGCTGACTTTTAAAAATTTGATCATTTGCCATGTTCCTTATGTTTGTACATTTCACTTTTCCCCTCTTACAAATTTCTTTCTCGAGGTAGAAAATCCCACACATCTCACACTCTATTCCCTTTTTACTCCATCGCCAAATACATTGTTTCCTTGGGAAATTGCAATGGCCCCTCCGAATGGGCCAGTAAAAGGCAGGATGGAAGGAGGAACTGATACGGAGTCCTGTTCCAACCATCCGAAGCTTCTTCTTCCCTATAGCCTGCCCTGAACCTCCGGGATGACTTTGTTCATAGTCCAAGTAAGTACCTAACTTTATAGTGATTTTCTAAAATCTTGTCTGTCTTCTGGGAGCAACTTGAAGGAGGCCATGTCTTGTGTCTCAGCAATTCCCATGCCTAACTCAGGGCCTGGTTTGTGGAAATAATGAATCAATTGAGAGATTAATTAGTAATGAGCCAACTACGGAACACTGCAGAGCTTCCTGATGCAGTGGCCCCCAATTTGCAATGGGTAATATTCCTGCCAGTGAAATACCAGAACGTTTCATCGTTACCTCTGACCCTGGGTTCTCAGAACTAGGAAGCAGGGCACGATTTACTCCCTGATTCTCTCCATCTCTTCAGAGATGATTTGATGTCATTGATTCTTCTTGTACCCACTTCCCACCCCTATTGCCAGGAAACCTGCATTTATTTAAATTAGAATCAGTGCAGGCAAAACAAAGAAAAAAGCGCACAGTAGATCTTATAAAAATAAGTGGGAGAAAAGCTGTGTTTTTCCATATTCACCGAGTGTGGATGTGTGTTTGCCATAAATTAGGCCTGCTGCGAGAACGAAGCTGAGCTTCCCATATGGCAACTTTCAGGCTGAGAAACACAAAGAGAAAGGATTTTACTCTTGAATTAATTCTGTTCCGTTTATTTGGAGTGTAATCATATCCAGCAAGCATTCAAGAAGCAACATGGTTAAAAATCCAATGAGGCTTTCAACTACAATGAAGATAGTTAGTGACCAAACTTCCTGAAGTCGAGAACAGTAAGTTTTATTATCATGTGGAGTTCAAGTTTAAAAATGATATTTTTTTCCTTTCCTGTTATTTATTATTGTGAAGTATAATATAGGGCACGGGTATGAAGAAAATTGTCAAAATCTATTAGGACATATATTTAGAGAAACACAAATTCGTGTCATACATCTAGAAATTCTTATTTGCCACAAAATGCCCTTTCCCCCCTTTAGTTGTCACTCTACATGCACTCAGGAAGGAAAGCAAAAAGCGCCGCTTCTGCCTCCCTGAGGAGACCACCCTCGCTCATGCAGACAGTTGGGGTGACTTTCCCGGAAGGACACAGAAAGGCAGTGCTGGGCATGTTTCCTTTCGGTATCAGTTTTCCACTTTCCAAAAGCTTTGTTTGGCTCCTGCTCAGACACTCACCTCAGTGTGAGAAACCAGTCAACCTTTGCAAGCCTCTATTTCTTTATCTGTAAAATGGGATTGAGAAAAGGATCTACAGGGATCTACCCTTGTGAGGATTCCACAGAACACAAGTGAAAGCTGAATTACAGTGCTTGTCAAGAGCAGGGAATCAGTTAACTTTTTTCTTTTTTTAATGTTTTATTGATTTCAGAGAGAGGAAAGGAGATGGAGAGATAGATAGAAACATCAATGATGAGAGCGAATCACCAACTGGCTGCCTCCTGCCCACCCCCTCACTGGAGATTGAGCCTGCAACCCAGGCATGTGCCCTGACTGGGAATCGAACCATGACCTCCTGGTTCATAGGGAGCTACAGCAGTCAGGCCTTAACTCTTTTTCTTTTCACTCCTATCCCTTTCTTCACTCTTACCCTCAGTTAATTGATATTTATAACTGATCTTTGCAGTCAAACTGTCCTTGGTAGCCACTGTTTCTTCCCTTCATTGTGTGGCTTCGAGAATTCGTTACTGCAAGTTGGCGGTTTGCCCAACCAGAGGAAACCCAGCCCTCCTTGGTGGGCTCTGAGTGCACATTAGTCTGGCATTGTAGCCAGAGCCAAATGAAGGCAAGGCCTCCCCCAGAGAGTCTTTATCCTCCAGCACATACATGAGAAGTAGGAGATGTAGTATGTGATAGAATAAACAGTACGCTCTCATTCCCAGTATTTCATTTAACTTCCTGGTTTTGGTCTCAGAGAAGCTAGATCATGGGACATCCACTGCTCATAGCTGAGGTGATGCAGCTGAGTAACAGAGAAACAACTCAAGGAATAAATGACAGACCTGGAAGACTACACAGACTCAGAAGCCTTGAACTGAGGGAGAGGAAAATCATCAGAAAGGGAAGGAAGAAAGCTTAGATGCTGGGAGACTTTGAGAAAGATGTGGACAGGACCCAAAGAAAGGGTTGGGGCTCAGGGGAGGGAGGGGAGCACAGTGGAACACCTCAGATGGGTGTGAGCACCCAGGGCAGCTCTGGCCTGTGCCCACTTCCCAAAGAGAGTCTGAGGAAGCAGCCAGCATCAGCGTTTCCACTCCCTCTTGCCTATTGTAAATTGAGCTCTTATGAACATGGGTAAACCACATATTTTAAAATGTTAAGTGCTCACTGGGAAGAAAAAGGCTAAAGATTAAGCGTCAGAATGCTCTGAGGGCCCTGCTCTGGGGTATCTCAAACACCCACAAAGAGCTTTAGGCTCCCCTTTCTCTCTCTGTCATCAGACCGTTCTTAAACACATGAGCAGGCCATGGATCTGCAAGAGGATTTTGTAATAAATGGTCTGAGTTGGTGCAAAACCTCTCTTTCCTGGGACGTGAGCACCCCTGACTCTTTTCCGTACTGGAAATGGTCAGACACCAAAGGCCAGTATCAGGAAGGGTTCAGAGGAAATGGGATCTAACCCACCGTCCTGCTTGGCTGTTAACTTCGGCAAAAAAACACACTCCTTACCAGCGGTTCTCAACCTGTGGGTCGTGACCCCTTTGGGGGTCAAATGACCCTTTCACAGCGGTTGCCTAAGACCATCAGAAAACACATATATAATTACATATTGTTTTGTGATTAATCACTATGCTTTAATTATGTTCAATTTGTAACAATGAAATTGGGGGTCACCACAACATGAGGACCTGTATTAAAGGGTCGCGGCATTAGGAAGGTTGAGAACCTCTGCCTTAGAGAATCACACGTGTTCCAATCCAGGTCCCCAGGGTAGAAGGCTTCATACTAGTATACGGGGCAGTGATATCAAAACTTAAGATCAGCAATGTTCAATGACTGGAGCAAGCCATAGATGTGTTGCCAAATCCTTATCAATGTATTAAATTTTTTTTGCCCCAATCGAGTGTGACTAGAGTCTTAATCAAATATTGAACAGGGAGGAGTGAGATTCAGAGTAGGGGGTGGGTATCATTTGTTCTGAGTTGAACATAGGAGGTGCCATGTTATACATGCTGGGCCTGGAGAAAGAGTATGTGTGTGTGAGAAAGTCAGAGAGCTTTGACCCATGAGTCCATTAAACCAGGTGGTCAAAGCAGTAAAAGTCCCGCTCCAAGTAGAAGGGCAAACAGAACTGTGTGGCCACTGTGGATGGCTTTATAGATGCCATAATCTCTGCTTAATTTAGTGGCAATTGTGTCAAGCTCCATACTAACCCGCTTAGTATAGTTTACTATTTATTCACACTCAAATGTGACAAGTACTTGTATTGAAAAGGGTTCACTGACCACAAAAGAGGTGAGAGCCACTTCCACGGTGCCTATTTTCTTGAAATATTCTGTACGTGGCAGCACTTACTTGGAGTGTATAGGAGCAGTGGCTGAGAGAGCAAAGATTCAGGGATTAGAATCCTAGCCTATTTCTTTCATTCTATCAGAGATGTGATGGATCATTTATTTGGGAATAGCAAAGCTAAATGCAAATGAGGTTTTTTGTTTTTTTTACCATCATTTATGGGCATTCTTTTAAATGTAAAATATCCAAATTAATTTTCCAATTCTTTAATTGTTACCCCAAAGTGCTGCTGTGTGTTTTGGCAATGGATGCTCACATCTGTGAGGTTAAATTAGTTCTGTATCAGTTAGAGCGTGAGCAAAGGAGGACACTGGACGGGGACTTCACCTCTGCAGCGAGCCTCAGCCCCTCTGCTTACTTCTCTGGATTGATAAGGGATTGAGGGCGATTTTCATCCAGTTAAGATTACTCAGAAATGTTGGGTTGTGTGCACACATTGTCAAAGAGTGGAAACAAACACTGAATAACATATGAATAAGTTACCAGATATATTTTACACTTAACGTTTTTCAAAACACACCCCCTGCTGTTCAAGCCCATGCCCCATAAACATCTCCAGTAAAGCAGTGATAAAAGCAAGAATAACAACCCTCAAATGATAAATGGGTCAAATTTAGAGAAGTCAAAGTAAGCAGTATTTTCTTTGCCAGGCAAATGCAAAGGTTACACACCCATGCTCACCAACTGCCTTCTCCCTTGCATTCGATTATAAGACAGTGATTTCAATTGCGTTCAGAAACAAATATGAGTGAAAGCTATTAACCAAGGTCTAATAGTTATCTAATATTTTAACTGAATGATATTTCCATATATGATAGTATTGAATTACGACTGCTTAAAAAGGAAATATTGGCTGAATGTAATTTATAAAGTTTTGCTCTCTTTGAAAATGGTCACCTCAAGTAAAATTGATTAGCCGAAAAGAATATTAGAATATATTTATGCCACAGTTTGTGTTTGAAATATGAAATAGACATTAAACATTTAGCATGTCTACAACAATTCAACATCATTTAGAAGGTTACTAATGAAAAGCAATAAAAATTAATTGAATTGACATGGCTAAGTAACTAATTTCTTAAAATTTCTTTAATAAGAGCTATTTCTATGGGACAAACATCAAAGCTATTCTCATGAGATGATTAACTATATTTTAAAATGTTATCAAAACCATTTGGAATCATCCCAGAATCTAATCTAAAGAAGACCATATCTATGTTTAAAATTTTACCAGATTATAATTTATTAATTTTCATCTATCATTGTAAAAACTACAATTTTCACTTACAGTAAAAAGAGAGAGAGAGAGAAAGTCTAAAGGTAAATTCTTACAGAAACTACCTTGTGGGTGTAATAGTAGATATTATCAAATCATTTGCTATGACACAGAACATTTCCTGTTTCTGTACTGCAAACATGGCAAGAGTAACTTGAGAAGAGGGTAAAGCCGCAAAGCCCCTTAGTTAGCTGGAGCCATCAGTACTGCGTAGAGACGATGTTCAGAATCTGACCTAGGGCATCAATAAGACAACCAAGACGTGGACTTTCAATGGCGCATAAGCGTTATGTCATTAATCGAGCTTGGATTCTAACAGCCTATTTTTATAAGGTGACAAACTAACCATATGGCTACCTCATAGATGACAAAACTAAAATGTATTAAACTCTGTGGGGTAAATACACCCACAGGCAAATCTCATATACTGACATTTTTAATACTAATTGAAGCTGATTGATTTGCGTATTCTACGTTTTCAACTCACCAAAATGATGTATTTAATGTTTTTATTTTTAAACACAATTAAAAAATAATATATAAATATATACATACTGCAAATGTAATACAGATAACAAATTCATTTAAGCCCATTTATGCACATTAGTAACACACCATGTGGCAGAAAGACTAGGGCTACAAGAAGACCCCTTGGCGATTTATTTTATATTAAATCCCTAATGGCCTCTCCTTATCTTTGCAAAAATATGCACGAAAGTCCAGACTATGCAGCCATTGAAATGAATGGTTATTTATTTGCTAAACGAGAACCCTATGTTTAATGTTCCTTAGACATAAGGTAGTCTGGAAAAGTCGCATTCCTACAGCTCCATACATCATTTATTTTACATACCCTAACTTCTCACAACAGGCAGCAGAAAAATATCTCCGAACAGCATTGTAAGTTGCTGAGATTTTTTTTGTTTCTGATTCCATTACTGGAAGATTAAATGTTAACATGTTTACTTGCTTTAACAACAAAAACAAATCCATGCACCATATTGCTGCCCGACACATGAAGACATATAAAATGGAAGCAAGTTTGCAAATATCAAAAACCAATGTCAAGCAATGGGTGAATATCCAAAGTTCAAACCTGTAAATAAACCTTAAACACACAAGAGAAAGCCTCATGTACTTGAAATTTGCTACAAAATACACATACGACTGGAAAGTTCTAATACTGTGTCCTTGCTCTTTCAAAGAAGAAAGCTTTTTTCCCCTTTATATAATGTGCTTAAACTTGATCCAGGACACAGGAGCTTGTCATATTCATGCTGACACTGACACTTTCCTGTAAAGTATGGTTCAGTTTAAAATCACTTCATTTCAGGTTCACACACCAAAGTGTTGTAGGCACAGGGCTGTCCTTCGGAGAGAGGAACAGAAGCAAAACACATTGTTTGCTCCCTCTGTCAATGCTTTCTCCATCTAACTTCCAACAGGTTCTCATGTAGTTAAAATTGAGAAGGTTTTTAAGAAGAAAGAATCCCCACCGTATCTTAGTGGTTGAGCATCGATCTATGAACCAAGAGGTCATGGGTTGATTCCCAGTTACGGACTCGATCCCCAGTGTGGGGCGTGCAGGAGGCAACCAATTAATGACTCTTTGTCATCATTGATGTTTCTGTCTCTTCCCCTCTCCCTTCTTCTCTGAAATAAAAAAAAAAATATTTTTTTAAAAAAAGAAGAAAGAATTCCCAAAGAAACAAATACCTGGCAGGGAGGAATGTATGGAATGAGGGAAGGGACAAGACCACCTTCCTTACTTTAGAGGAAACGGTGACTCATGGTTTTCTATAGATATATACAGAATAGGCAGGACTCACAAGGCGTGATTGTGGTATCATGGCATGGGGCTAATTCTGGCCTTGATCCTGTGTAAAAAAAATCAGGCCAAGCCCATGGGAGGGGATGTGATCTCCTCTTCATTCTTTCCCCAGCTCTACTCCTCATTCATCTCCTAAAGTTCCTGGCTCCAGTGGAGTTGGAGCACAGGGAAGTAAGACAAGGTCTAAGGAGTAGGAAAGTTATTCCTTCACGGTTACTTTCTGAAGTTCCTAAATTCTGTTAGAGCTCCTGCTCTCAAAGGTGGGTTACTTTCACGGGCTCTGCGTGGATCTGTCGGACCTCCCATCTCCTATCTGCCCTGTGCTCCTGGACAGTTGAAATCCATTTCTACTCCTCACTTCCCCAGCCCTGAGGAAGCCAGCTCTGCCTCCCACTTCTCTCGGTTGAGATCTGCTTTGTTTTCATTTCAAGTCAGCCCTGTGGGCAGGATCTCTGAAAAATGCACACGGGCCCTCCCTTGCCCATGGCCAGACCCGGTTTATCGTAAGTATTCCTTCCTGCATCCACTACTCTGACAATTTTCTTGGGGAGAAGGCTATACTCCTCTTTAACCCTGGTGTACCAAATACACATCCAATCTGATGGGCTGTAAGCTAAGCTGGTGATGTTAATGAATGTAGTATAGATTGGAAGGGTCATTGTTTGGACAGGTAGGTACAAGATGGCTGGTTTGTGATAAAAAGAAAGCATCCTGACCTAGCTGGTGTGGCCCAGTGGTTGAGCATCGACCCATGAACCTGGAAGTCACCGTTCAGTTCCTGATCAGGGCACATGCCTGGTTTATGGGCTCGATCCCCAGTAGGGGGCGTGCAGGAGACAGCAGATTAATGATTCTTTCTCATCATGGATGTTTCTCTCCTTTTCCCTTCCACTCTCTGAAATACATATATCACCTGTAAAGGACTAGAACAATGGAGAGTCACCCACAGGTTTTTACAGAGTGGAAGAGCTTGGCAAGGGCATATGTGAAGAAACTGAAAATTGGGTTTCATATTGGAATAATGAAAAAAAATACTAGTCTAAAATGTTGGAAGTCAAAACAAAGCTGAAAATACTTAATGTCATATTCTACCTTTTCTGGAAGTTTTTTTTACAGTTCATTCATAAGATAAAAATAATAATAGACCTATTTCAAAGGGTAGCCATGGAGGTTCACTGAGAAAATAAGAAAATGTATGGTTCATAGTAAACAATCAATGAATGTTGGCTACCATCATATTAATTTTTCCCTTGAATTATTCAGGGTATGGACTCTAGTGCCATCCTTAAGTACAATGAGCATTAAATTATTCTTTTGAAGAAATAAGAAAAGACAATTACCATATCACAGCCTAGCACTTAACCCTTTTCCTTTTTCTACCACTAGGCGGCACCACCGACCTATAATAATCCACTCCTCTCCAAACAGGCTCAGCACAGCCAACCCTAGCAATCACCATTGATTAACAAACAAAAAAGATGTCTATTCTAGAAAGTAACTACCCTAAATTATTCCTTTGTTTGAGTCTTTTTATTTCTCCGAATTGCCACTGGCTATTTGGTATAAAATTATGATTTCATTTCAGTGAGTACAAAAAAATGAATCCCTTGTTATTTAGGGAACCAATTCAGCCTTTACCTACAAGGATGGGAAAGGGGGATTAACACAGTCGCAATCCACTGTTTTTGTTTTGTAGATGTTTCTTCTGTCACAAGCAAAGCGAACAATTTTCCTTTTGTTTCCCAGCCTGCTTTTCTATGACAAGTTGATACGATGTAGTAATTAACTATTAAAATATTTCATTTCATTCACAGGAGCATTACAGACAGACTAATTTAAACCAAGGTCAGGTCTCCAAAGCAGCACAATAACTCCGAAAGCAGGAGAGAGAGAGAAAGAAATGAGAAAATAGGTAAGCAACAGCTGCTATTAAAAGTAACACCAGGCAGCTAAGACGGGTCTGACCACATTCCTAAAAATGTAATTAGCCAAATCCTTCCAGAAATTAAGCCATCAAAATGACATTATAGTACTCTTAGAAAATGTATTTACAGAGTGAAAGAGCAGTCATCCTAGCATAGCACTATGTCCTGAGGGGTTCCCTTCTCATAAAGAAAGATGCAGAAGAGAATTCGATAGAGTACTATGAAGAAAGTTCAACTGTCACAGATATATTTTGTGAAATGCTATTTCTTAATTCCCTCAGCAGTGCAGAAGTTGAGAATGAATTCACTTAATAGGCTGTTTTCTGGTTTCTTTGTCATCTTATGAAATGATAAAAATGACTAGAATCAAAGCTCACCTATTCCCTTTCTAAATAGCAACATTTATTAAAGGGCACTAGCAAGAGTGGCACTGAATTCTACCAATACCACGGAGCTCATTTCTCAGAAAGGTGGGCATTGACACCTGACTTCCTTCATAAGGAAAGGGTCAATTATCTCCTCCTCCTAAATGACTTCAATAAAACAAGATTGCCTTCTGATTGTTTTTGAAGGTCTACAAATGTACAATTTTTATTTCTATAAGATGCAGCAATACATGAATTTAGTCAAAATGCCTTCTGATAATACGCCCATTTCCCCAAAGGTGACAGTGAACGTCAAGGAGGGGTCCCCAAATAAGGCGGCACAGGTACCAGAAATACAGCATCAAAGCGGAGATGATGTATGGAAAGATTTTTTTATTGACTTTTTAATAACAAATGTGTACTATAAAGTTACCAGAAGGAAGTGTGTGCTGCCCAGGCGGAGAAATGATAGTGAAAAATAGAGCAGGGCTTCTGAAAGGAGCAGATGGACAAATGGAAAAGGGAGAAGCTGTGCAAACCTACCAAGGGAAGACAGGGAATGTTAACAATGGTATGGAAACTCCATGATGTGGCCCACAGAGCATTATCAGAACTCACTGGTTCCACCCATGACGGCTGGAGCGCAGGAGGAAGGTGGTAATCCGGGATGCATTCCCGGAGAGAGCCAGCTCTGAGCCCAGCTGAACGGGAGAGACAGCGCATGGGAAGACAAGGCTTCCAGGATAGGGGTCTGAGTCTCCAGCACACGTGGTGGCTGATGAGTGGAGGCAGGGGTGGCTGTGATATTTTGTATCCAAATAAGAAAGACTGCAAAGACTAATGATTCGATGTTCAGTTCTGTACACAGGACTCAGGGTGGCTCTATCTACTTTGGAATCTAAGCCAAGACGATTAACTGTCAGAAATATAATACCATTGACCAAAGTGCGTGAAACCAGATAAGTTATAAATCATAAATTAAGGTTCTATTTTTCCTTGATTTATAGGGGAAAGTCTGGGACTTAACAGCACAGCCTTGGATATCAGAAGCAATGTCTTTCTTCAGTCAGTAATCACTACCGATTGCCCCTCAGTTCCTCCCTTCCCTATTTGCACATGCTCCTCCTCACATCAGGAATTGGGGCCTGATTCCCAGTGGTGTGCTGGAGCTGACTGGTACAGGTTAGTGAGAGACAACTGTAATATTTTCAGGAAATATGCACACCCCTCCTTTGCAAAGTAAATACAGCCATTATAAAAATCAAATCACATATTTCACATTAAATGACATTTTAAAAAAGTCATAAATTCTCAAAACTCATCACTTCCTAATTATTTTACTACATTTACTACTGTCTATGCTCTTGAGGTTGTTTGCATCTGACTAATGGAATAATATATAATGGGATGTTTCTACACATCTCTTCCCAATCTGTTTTTTGGCGAATAAAATTGTAGTATATTTAATCGTGACTTTTTTCTCCTGTGTGTGTGAGTGTGTGTGTGTGTGTGTGTGTGTGTGTGTGTGTAAATGCTTAAGATCTATTCTCTTAGCAAATTTCAATTATACAACACAATGTTACCAACAACTACCAATATCAAATTGGCACCTTGAACTTGGCCATGGTAACAGTATGCATTTACACTATGAAAACTGGAAACACTACATCTTAAAGCCTGCTTTACTGCTTAGTTGATTGGTTAGTGCAGGTGTTGGCAAATGACTGCCCACTGGCCACATTCAGCACTCTGCGTGTCCCAGTACAGCCCATGAGCAAAACACTTTCAGAGAGCTGTTATTTTAAGTTCCTACATAAAATCCTCCATTTTGCCTCCTGGTCCACAAAGTCTAACATATTTACTGTCTAGCTCAGCCGTGGGCAAACTACGGCCCAGGGGCCAGATCCGGCCCGTTTGAAATGAATAAAACTATTGAAAAAAAAGACCGTACCCTTTTATGTAATGATGTTTACTCTGAATTTATATTAGTTCACACAAACACTTGATCCATGCTTTTGTTCCGGCCCTCTGGTTCAGTTTAAGAACCCATTGTGGCCCTCGAGTCAAAAAGTTTGCCCACCCCTGGTCTAGCTCTTAACCAAGAAAATTTACTTTGTCTAGACTTAGGGAGGTAATGGAGAAAAAGTTAATTACACAGGCTAAACTTAAAGTGGATTGTGTGTCTAGCCATCACACTATGATTAGCACAAAAAATGTCCCCAAAACTCCCGAGGACATGTTCTTCTAGTATTTAAAAACTATTCAGCAAGGAAGTCATGTTGTTGACAAGTAGGTGAAATTCAGATAAAAATCTTCGTTTCACTTTCTTGTTATAGAAAATAAAAATATCAGCTACATTATTGTGGAAACAACACTTGTTCATCAAGGCAACGCAAGAGTTGCACAAAAATTAACTAATTCATTCTGTGAGATTCGATTGATTATACGTAATTTAAAGAGTAAATTATTTGTAAACTGTGTGCTATATATCCTTTATGTCAGATACATGGATAAATAGAAAGATAGATTGATTAAACGCCCCCTCCCCCCAGAGAGCTCATCATTAAACATTTCCCAGCACACCACTGCTGGTTGCCCTTTATCATCAATCTGGGCTGACCTTAGAGACTGGCATGAACAATAGAATATGATGGAGGTGATATTCTGAGACATTTTACCTTAGGTCACAAGAAGTGCAGCTTCCACCTGAGTCTCTTAGAAAGTTCATTCTTATGTCTATCTCTCTCTCTTTTCCTTCCTCCCTCCGTCCCTCCCTCTCTTCCTCCCTCCCTCCCTTTATTCCTCCCTCACTCCCTCCCTCATCCACTGCACAGTTGTCCAGGGAAGTCAGTAGGGGTTTCTGGACTCTGGGAACCTAAGTGTCATGCTATGAGAAACCCAAGCCAGGTGACAGTCCCCACTAAATTCACAGTGGGTCGCCATCTGACTGCAACAGTGTGAGAAACTGGGCAAGTGCTGCCCAGCTGAATCCAATAAATCTACAGAACTACAAGAGCTAATCATCTGTTTTCAGTCTCTGGGTTCTGAGGATGGCTTGCCACACAGCAGTACGTGACTGGAACACCTTTTTATGTTGAGGAGGAGGAGGCAGTGAGGAGGAAGCAAATTGGACTCAACACATCAGGACCTCAAAAACCCCAGGTCAGGATATTGTAGCTCTGTTCTATTCCATGGCCTTGGTGCAAAAGTGATTGCACAAGCATGTTGGGGTGGGGACCTAATGAAAAGGGGAAATGGTAATCCTATATAATAAAAGGGTAATATGCAAATCGACCGAACAGCAGAATGACTGGTCGCTATGATGTGCACTGACCACCAGGGGGGCAGACACACAATGCAGGAGCTGCCCCTTGGTGGTCAGTGCACTCCCACAGGGCAGTGCTACTCAGCCACAAGCCGGCTCATGGCTGGCAAGCATAGCAGCGGTAGCGGGAACCTCTCCCGCCTCCACGATATCTGACTGCCAGCTTAGGCCCACTTCCCGCCCTCCATTGCACAAATCTCATGCTCCGGGCCTCTAGTGAGTAATACACACCCATGTTTGCATGTAAATCTAAATCTCTCAAAGCCATTCTCCACTAGAGATGCAGCAAGTAAAAGCCCATGAAATGGAAAACGGACTCTAACCTATTCATTAACTACCAATGAACCACATATGAGCTTCCTAGAACATCATGCAGACCCTCCCACAGCTTTCTTCCTGTGCATAGAGTCAAACGGGCATGTCTAGGTTAGCATCACTTAGAGCCTCCCCCCCCCCCCCCCCCAGTCCCCAGCCTCCAGACAAGGCCATGTCATCATCACACCTGATCTCATTACCTCATTCCCACTGCACAGTTGTCCAAGGAAGTCAGTAGGGGTTTCTGGGCTCTGAAGAGAATTTATGCCTGGAGCAGGCTCTGCATTTTCTATACTTCCCCTTTTCATCTCTTCTACACCAATGCATTTTTTTTTCAGTGTTTCAGAGAGAAGGAGAGAGGACCAGGAAGTTACCCTAGCCAAAGACTGCACAATGGATAATGATCTCTAAACTCTGGATCAACATGTGTCGCATTTCTGCTGCAAAATGAAAGCTAGAAAAGCTGTATTGAGGCTTTTTTTTTTTTTTTTTTTTTTTACTATTTAGGGACATAAATGGCCATTTAAAGAGAAGTATGGCTAGAAGAACAGTTAGATGTGACAGTGTACCTGAGCTAATGAAATGTGAGCCAAAGAGATGGATACTATGTTCAGACTGGACACATAAGAACTTCCCACCTTTGGCCCTCCAAGCTCATTTTCATCATGGCAGCGAGGATAGAGATGTCTGCAAGCAATCTGGGAGCCATGGATTGAAGATAGTCTCTGAATCATTTCTGGCCACCCAACCAGGAACACCAAATTGGATTGCTACATAAACAAAATATGGACAACTTCTCTGGTGAGTGTCTGAGATTTGAGAGACTTATCTGTTACAGCAACTAGAGCTATCTTAACCAATGCAAGGATCATCATAGTACCTCTTCCTCATGGGGTTGCTGGAGGATTAAATGAGATAATGTTTACAAGTCCTTACTCTACTGTCTGATGCACAGTGAGCGCACATCATCAAATGTTCACTCCTTTCTTAACAAGGAGCAGTTGGCAGACCTGGACCAAAAAAGGAAATGGAGGCACTTAATTAAGAACCTGGAGGAGAGGCTGTATATATATTTCTGTTGGTTGGCCAGTTGGCTTTAAAAATCACCTTCAGTGTAAACATTTGGTGTTTTAAAGAATATGCTAATCAAACATAATAAGTGCTTCCCCCCAAGCGTTTCCATGCATTCTAGGACAGAATAATATAGGTAAATACTCAGAGGTACTTTCATCCTGACCTCTTAAAAAATCAGAGCTCAAACAAAGAGAAATCACATTTAGTGCTTAAAATTAGTACACTGGATTGCTCACTCTTAAAATCACCAGTTATAATAGTCCAGTGATGCTTCACTGTGGCCTGAGTCAATGTTCCCTTTTGTCAGGGAGGAGTGTAACAGAGATCTCAGGAATTCATTCCGGCCTGCCTCTGAAGGGTAAGAGGAAATGCTGGTATTTTCCCCTCTGCAGCTTGGCTGGTAACCTCTGCAGGGCAGAACGCGCTAGCAGTCTGAGTCACTCTACCAGAATGCAGCTCATGTGCTCTGTTCCCGGTTTCAAATGACAATGTCTGATCATGAGGAGGCCCTGGGCTGAGAGTGCAGCAGAGCCGCAGAGAGAAAACAGGCGGAATAAAGGAGACAACATTTCAAGAGTTGAAAATCCCCATTTAAAGGAATTGGTTTGAAATAAAGCCACATGGTAGCAATAGATAAGATGTGCTTAGCAGGCAACAGGTTCATTCAGATAGTTTTCTTCTTTTCAGTTGTCTGGAAAATGACTACTTTTATCAATCGTGTATGTTATGGGTTGAATTTATATATTCAAGATATTGAGGTCCTAACCTCCAGCACCTCCAAAATGTGACCTTATTTGGAAATGGGGGCAATTTGCAGACATAACAGTTAAGATGAGGTCATTAGGGTGGGCCCTAATCCAAAATGACTGGTGTTCGTTTAAAAAGGGGCAATTTGGACACAGAGACATGCCTAGGGATGATGTGAAGATGAAGACAGAAGATGTGTATGATGATTTTACCAGCCAAGGACCATCAAAGATCGCCGGCAAACAACCAGGAGGCAGGCGAGGGGCAGGAACGGATTCCCTCTCTTGCAGAGCCTTCAGAAGGAACCAATCCTGCCAACAGCAGATCTTAAACTTCTAGCCTCCCGAACTGTGAGCCAGTATGTTTCTGTGTACGTCACCCAGCCTGCGGTGCTCTGTTTTGGCAGCCTGAGAAGACTGGCACAGTATGTATGCAGGAATACACCATAATGCGATTGAGCAAAATAAAAAGGGATCAAGTCATTGCCTGGTCATTGTTCTTTCTGAGGAATGATGCTAATGACTAAAAGCCCTTCAGGAGAGGCTTAGAGGAGGCGTAATACTATTTGGGGTTCGCAAGGGAACCATTCATGCAGTACTACCAGGCACATCCTTAGTTTCTTCAGTGGGACCTCATTCAGATGGAAAGATTTTTCTCTTCCCCTTAGATCTTAATATACTGTTTTTCTAGGGAGTAAACTAGGATGTGCAATCACCACTTCAACCTGCTGGCAAAACAATAAAGGCAAAGTGGGTTCCAGTTCAACATATGCTTTAATATCCATAAATTCTCGTCTTTCTTTTTTTATCTGATTAAGGCTTTATTTTTCTTAATGTTTATACTTCTTAGTTTTTAAAATGGATTTTGGGGAGAACCAAGATGGCGGCATAGGTTAACGCCGGAGTTTGCTGCTTTGAACAACTACTTCAAAAGTGAAACCAAAAAATGGAAGGGACATCACCCAGAACCACAGGAACACTGGCTGAGTGGAAGTCCTACAACTAGGAGGAAAGAGAAACGCATACGGACACTCAGAGGAGGCGCAGTGCTGAAGTCAAATTCTGAGGTGCGGAGTGCGCGGAGCGGGCTGGCGGTGGAGGGCGCGGTTGTTGTTTTCAATCGGGAGGGAGTCGCAGACTCTGAGCACCAGATCCGGGCGAGTCTTTAGGGATCCAGACTCAAACGGCAGAAGCGGGACTGTCTGGCTTCGGTCAGAGCGAGTGCAGCTTTCTCTCCGAGCTTTGCAGCGGGTGCTGGGACTCAGAGAGGCAGAGCCCCTTGGGACAGGACTGAGAGCCGCCATAACTGCTCTCTCCGGCCCACCCTATTGATCCTGTGGGACCCGCCCCGCCCAAGCCCTGCACAGAGGCATTTGCCGGATAGCCTCAGGCAAAGGCATTTGCTGGATAGCCTCAGGCAAAGGCTAGATTAGCACCTCCCTAGAGGACAGAAGTTCTCTCACTGCTGACCCAACTGATTCTCATAGCCACTTGGCCTGGAGGTCAAACCCTCCCTGGAATTAGCTACAACAATCAAGATTTATCTATAAGACTGCGAACAAAGACCACTAGGGGGTGCACCAAGGAAGCAAAACAAAATGCGGAGACAAAGAAACAGGACAAAATTGTCAATGGAAGAAATAGAGTTCAGAACCACACTTTTAAGGTCTCTCAAGAACTGTTTAGAAGCTGTCGATAAACTTAATGAGATCTACACGAAAACTAATAAGACCCTCGATCTTATATTGGGGAACCAACTAGAAATTAAGCACACACGGACTGAAATAACGAATATTATACAGACGCCCGACAGCAGACCAGAGGAGCGCAAGAATCAAGTCAATGACTTGAAATGCGAGGAAGCAAAAAACATCCAACTGGAAAAGCAAAATGAAAAAAGAATCCAAAAATGCGAGGATAGTGTAAGGAGCCTCTGGGACAGCTTCAAGCGTACCAACATCAGAATTATAGGGGTGCCAGAAGATGAGAGAGAGCAAGATATTGAAAACCTATTTGAAGAAATAATGACAGAAAACTTCCCCCACCTGGTGAAAGAAATGGACTTACAGGTCCAAGAAGCTCGGAGAACCCCAAACAAAAGGAATCCAAAGAGGACCACACCAAGACACATCATAATTAAAATGCCAAGAGCAAAAGATAAAGAGAGAATCTTAAAAACAGCAAGAGAAAGAAACTCAGTTACCTACAAGGGAATACCCATACGACTGTCAGCTGATTTCTCAACAGAAACTTTGCAGGCCAGAAGGGAGTGGCAAGAAATATTCAAAGTGATGAATACCAAGAACCTACAACCAAGATTACTTTATCCAGCAAAGCTATCATTCAGAATTGAAGGTCAGATAAAGAGCTTCACAGATAAGGAAAAGCTAAAGGAGTTCATCACCACCAAACCAGGATTATATGAAATGCTGAAAGGTATCCTTTAAGAAGAGGAAGAGGAAGAAAAAGGTAAAGATACAAATTATGAACAACAAATATGCATCTATCAACAAGTGAATCTAAGAATCAAGTGAATAAATAATCTGATGAACAGAATGAACTCTTGATTATAATAGAATCAGGGACATAGAAAGGGAATGGACTGACTATTCTTGGGGGGGAAAGGGGTGTGGGAGATGTGGGAAGAGACTGGACAAAAATCGTGCACCTATGGATGAGGACAGTGGGTGGGGAGTGAGGGCGGAGGGTGGGGCGGGAACTGGGAGGAGGGGAGTTATGGGGGGAAAAAAAAGGAACAAATGTAATAATCTGAACAATAAAGATTTAATTAAAAAAAAAAAGTCAAAAAAAAAAAAATAAAATAAAATGGATTTTGTTTTTGGCAGCTTTTATTTTTCTATAATGGTTCCACCACTAAAATGAAGGATTGAAACAGAATCAAACCCACCTGTGTTTCTCTTTTGATAAATAAACTAGCAAGCAATGAGAAGGGCACACAGGATCGGGTACAATGATAATCACTGGAGTGGAGGCCAATATGTGGTGTGTGCTGTAGTCAGGCTCAGAATGCCCTGGGCGGAGGCCATGTGAAATGAGACTATAGCGTCTTTTCCGTGGTCCTAGCTTCTAAGTCCTGTCTGTAAGAAAGGCTAACCCCCGGCCATGTTTCTGATAAGGCCATTTTTTTATTCATTGCTCCTCAAAGTCACATTCATTCTGACCTCATATATTGAGCAAAGCATCGAAACTCAGTAGTATTATAATTACTTCCTTTCTATGATAGGTCTTTCAATAACTTCTAACTTCTATAACCTTGATTAGATTACAACTATGATTTGTGATCTATGCTACAATAAAAATAAGAGACAAAGGGTTGAGTAGCTTTCTCCCTATAACGAACGTAGAGAGCCATAGTCAACCATCTGTCAAAGGCAGTGATTTCTACCTCCCAAACCAATGCTTCGATCCGAAGAACATGCTGTGTATGTTGCAAGGACACAAATCCTTCTAATTTTCTCAATATTTCTACCCAAGAAAATTAACTGGGTCACCAGGAAAATAAAGACCATGACATGTACAACTGTGGGACTGCAGCATTGCAAAGGACCGCTGACAATGTAAGGAATCTTCTTTCTCATTTCCCTGACATGCCACGGGACCTCCAGTTGATTGCTTCCCATGACAACAGCTAACTATTTGCATTTGGGGACAGCTGGATGAGCAGTACTATCTACAAATATGTGGGCCATACTTCACTTGCTGTATGTCAGGCTTCAGCCATAATTATCCTGAAAAAATGAATCGGGAAGCCACAAAGAGGATTGACTTAGATGCACAGCGAGGTGGCTTCGCGTTTCTAGCTATTTAAATTCAAAAGGAAATAAAAATCAGATATCAAAGGAACAAATTTCAGACAATATGTATTAAATACCTACTATGTGTCCAGCACTGGGCCAGGAAATTAAAGGGAGATAGAACTCAAAGATCATTATCCTCGATTCACTTAAAATATTGTCTAATTATAATTAAATATATGAAACAAGTTCAAATTAATGAAAGAGATAGTACAGTATAAGACCCAAGTTGGCCACTTAGACTAAATTTTGCAAGAGTTCAGAGGGTGGTTATTAAAAAAAAAAAATGGAGAACTTATAAGCATCATCATGAAGTAACATGGTCTTGACCATACTTTGTAGAACAAGTGAGACTTACAAAGTCACAGGAATTAAGACTATTTCTTTGAGAATATATCTAGAGATAAAGGGCAATTAGACAGCTGTTCCAAAACACACAAAATAAAATAGTGTTGATCCTGTCACTATTTTAAAAAATGAGGACCCGGGAATGGGAAAGGAATGCTGAAATGTAGTCAAGTAAGGGAAGGAACTGGGGAAATGCCACTGCATCTCAGGATAAGCTGCTGGGAAAACCAAACCCTGCCCTAAAGTTGGGGATTTTTCTAACTGGCAGATTTAATAAACAATGTGCATTTCATCTTTCAGAGAAGATCTAGAATGTTACCGAGTTCCTTTGCTGTTTCTCAGTCATTTTTAATATCCCCATTCTGCACAAGTGAAAAGTTCCCATTCGGCTGATTAGAGTTTAATCTGTGTACCCTCTTTATATCTTCCCAGAAAATCATACAGCACTTCCAAGACGTACTTAACCCCCTGATTAATTACTGAGCCTCTGTGTAAATTACTGTCAAGATTAAGATGATCATTTTATCACTTTTTCAGCTTGATAAACATTTACAGCTTAGCATGTCTGATAAAGCCATTTGTATACTCCTGTAATATAAATGAAGGTACATTAAAGCTATGGTAAGTCTACAATACTAATAGCCTTCAAGTACTTTGCTAACTACAGACAGTTTCCTAAGCAATTACACGATGTTCTATGTTAATTTAGAATGAAATTCCAAACAAGGCATTTAAAACCTAATAAGATGCTATTAAATGAAGGGAGACAGGGAGGGAGGAAAGAGAAAGAAAACCCTAAGGCTTGAACTAGGAGGAATGATTTTCAGAGCTACTGACCCTTGCAAGATCCACGTTTTCCTTGGACTTTTAGACACAAAACAGATTTCTAATGGAAGGTGATTATCTAGTTACTACATCCCAAATGGCATGTATTTCTTGTTTTGAGTTACATCAACATCTAATTATATGAAGCACTGATCAGTTTGAAAGTCCATAAAAACTGCTGAGTTTCTACATACAATGAGAATGTGTTCTATAAACGAGGAGACACTATATAACCACCATGCCTGATTATCTTAAGTGACAGTAGTTGCCTCCTGGTACTCATGTGGATCCAAGAACTGAATTACAATATCAATCAACAGGGAATACATTAAAGAAATCACAGGAACAAAAAAAACAACAACACCTGGTTTGCTCTTGGGTTTTCTGAGGTGTGGACACCCATACGCATGCCTGCTATTCCCTAGAAATATACATACTGATACAGTCACCGTTACCATGAGAAAAAAAATAAAAGTAAAACAACATACAATTAAAACCAAAGACAAATTTCTATGCTGCAATTTTTATCTCCATCAATATGACTTGAGAGCTTAGTGCCTCAGACAGAGGTGGGTAGTTTGACCAAGGCAATATTTATAATAATAAAAGGGTAATATGCTAATTAGACAGGACAACCTTCCAGACAAAGCCGGGTCCTGGGTGCCAGAGGGAAGCCAGTGCCAGTAACCGGGGGAAGGAAGGCCTACCCTTGCACGAATTTCATGTATCAGGCCTCTAGTAACAATATAAAGAAATACACAAAGTTCTGCACAGCACAAGCGTGCCTCTGTAAAATATAATTCCCATTAGTGAGGTTAATTAAGATTAACACACAAGTCATTGAAAATCCCCAAAGTAGACAAAGGATAATTTACCAAGGAAGCACACAAAGACTAGAGTAGCATTCACTCTGAGTCATTCATTGAAGGGATTGGAAGGAGGGTCTTATTAATACTTGAGATGTCACCATTGGTTGCCAAAATGATAGGTATCCAATCAGCTTACAAAGGCCAAAGGACAGCTTATTTTCTTAGAAAAGTTGTATGAACAATTCAGGGCGGCACACAGAACAAAAAGCAAACCAGAAGTGAATCCAACCAAGTGTATAATTATTGCTACCAAACAGGTTATACTCACACATGCACGTGCATATGTGAGGTATTGTTTTACTGAGATGAATCAACAGCACTCATTGACTTAGTATAGTGTTTTCACCCCAAGTAATAGCCTGCATTTCTAATCAAACCTATTGCAAAGAAGAATTCACAGCAAAAGCCGAACACTGACTGATGTGGTGGAGAGCGCTGCACCCCAGGTGCTCAGATGCCATAGTGGAAATCCTATCATTGCCAAAAAGCATTCCCTCCCTTACCTCCAGGGACATGTTCACGGTACTGATGGCCACTTTTATTTCTCCATCTGTCAGTTCTTTTAGGTCCTTCAACATTGTCTGTTCAATACTTAAACCTGTGGATGAGAAGGGAATACAGTATGTTATATTTGGGGAACTTTTTTTTCTAGTAATTTCAAGGATAAATTATTTATCCTGTTAATTTCAATATTTCCCCACTAATAATGCTTTTATCCATCATAAACACACACACACATTTTAAGGCAAAAATCACATCAGTGACAATATTTGCATCATTTAGGATGATCCCAGCAGGTAAAAGAATTCACCCCCCATAATCCAAAAGAAGATTCTTTAGTGGCAGGACACTCACAGAGCTGTGGGCAGGACTGAGAGTGAGAATAAACCATGGTGAGCGCCCAGAGGCTGGCAAAGGGACGCAGGGAGGAAGCAGAGGTCTGGACCTGCCGAAGAGGGGCTGCCGGAGACAGCGCCAAACCAGGCAGGGAGCCAGGAAGGAATAAGATAGCCTCTCTCTTCTTCCGGAGACCCTCATGCCCCACCTGTTACTAATTCCTCCCATTAACCAAACCCAATCAGAAGGCAATAATCTTCAGGGAGCCCAGAGCAAACAAGGCCTGAGGATACAATGGAGGGAGGTGGGCAAACAAAAACTATCATACCCATTACTTGGCAATCTAGCCAAATAATACCTAACAAGACCATACTTTGCTTTCTGGATGCATTTGGGTGATCCCCAGGTTTTCTAGTATAATTTTATTAAAAATGCACTTTATAAAAGTGACCCATAAAACTGTCATAATTAAGCTGGTCCCCCTTGTCATCGGCTCTGACATAGGAGATACCGAATTACTGAAACGATGGGAGAAATCATCTGGAATGGTGAAATGATCTGGACTGCATAGTTGTGGTTGGCTGACCAATGTGTTTCAATGAAGCCTGTGGCCAAAACACAGGAAAGGGTCTGGCTTGACATTTAATAACCTCGCCCTCGGTTAGTATATCTGACTAGACCTATCCTCTTGGGAAGAAGACCCATCAGAAAGCCCAGCACAGCACATATATCCTTCCCAGATGCATGAAGACACCAGAGTAGATCACTTGCCTTCCTCCCAGTTTAGAACGCAGTCAATCACAGCAGTCTGGGAAACACGTACTAAATATGTTTCTGTGACTCGAAGATTGAAAGGCTGCACTCTATCATACTGCGGTATGAAATGATTTATAGACTATGATGTGACATTGAAAGTTCGGCCTAGTTTTAGAGGTGAATGACAAAATGCACACCGGCGTGCAGCTATGCATACCGTATCGCCACACAGGTGCGTCGGTAACAGAGAGTGTGGCACGCACAGGGCCCCACCCACAATTGCCACAGCAATGAGCCCAGCATGATGCTCAACCAGCAGCACCTGCCTCTCCTTTCCTGGGGGCTTTCTCTGGCCACCAGAAGCTGCTCTGGGGGAACTGACAGCCCCAGGGACGGAGTGGCCATCAATATCCCAGGTATATTGGTAAATGTCAAACAATGAGCAACAAAAGCCAATGTGTAGTACATGTAGTATCTGTCAATTTCTCTAGTGTCAATACATCTACAGAGCGAATGCTGTCATGCTGCCAAACTAAGACCAACCAACTCACAAAATCCCTGAAACTAACCATCAGCTCCTGGAGCTCCCATGAACAAGTTCCAACACACCACTGCGCTCGCTCCTCCTCAGGTGGGATAACCCTGAGGTGCAAGTTTATACTCTTTCCCAGGGCTCCCTAGTTGGATGAAGGCCTGATTGCCCATGGAGTTAACTCCATCCCCTATCAGTGTTCTCTGGGGTCACATCTCTGATAAACTGCTTTGCCTCAGGCCCTGCCCCTGGGCAATTCCAAACTAAGGGAGAAAGCTTTGCACCTCAAAGGTAGGTTGTCTGGGTATAAATCCTGGCCCGGCCACCTGGCAGCTGTGTGTGTGATGATGCTAAAGCAACGAGGCCTCTCTGTGCTCCAGTGTTCTCGCCTAGAAACTGGGGGTAATAACAGCACCTGACAGGGTTGTCTCGGGGACTCAGTGAGGAATCCATGCAGTTAATGCCATCGGAACCTTCTGTATCTTAGGCACTCAATGGATTGTAGCTATTTTTTTTTATTATTATTATTATTATTATTATTATTATTATTATTATTATTCTAAAACAACTGATCCAGGGAATCTGCTGTACTGATAAAGCCTAGACTTGGAGAACAATTCTACCTACTCAGCTGTCTCCTCTTTTATTCTATTTTCTAAAATTAATCGATTTACAAAACCTCACTGTGCTTGATATTGCTCAGGAGGGAGATTTCATGTCATCATCTGGGGTGAGCATGTGAGTTAGCCACACACTCAGACATGAAAGCCTCAGAGGACAGGCTGCCTGCAGGCTGCCTGCGTCCAGGTGAGCCGACACCAGGTGCCTGGAAATTGTCGACAAGTGTGAGCAAACAGGGAACATAGCACAGGCGCAGTCAAATTCACCTTCTGGGGCCTGGCGGCACTTCATACCGACACCAGCCCTTCTCGGAGCTGTGGCAGAGCCGGGATGTCACTCACCTTGGGCCCCAGGGTGGCTCTCCTGCAGCACGGTGATGATGTCCTCTCTGGGAGGTAAGCTAGGGAACTTTTCTTCCAGGATGGAAAGAACTTCCTCCTGCTTCTCTGAGATCTTCTCGGATTCCATGGTCATGTACTTGAAAAGGATGCTACCTACAAGGCAGGAATAAAAACAGCCTTAAACGTTCCACCCAAGCCAGGAAGTGGCCAGGAAAAGCAGTGTTTGCTGGCCCCTCCACCTCTGCTTCCACTTCCCATTTCTTGCTGGAGCAGGGGCCTCCACAGTATAGCATTCAAGAGGTAATTTTTAGAAAATCCACTGGTTACGATCTGCCCTCTCTCATTTTCTCCGGATATTAATTTCTACAACTTAACTGACCATCACACGCTCTATGACACAGAGTTTTATGGATAAAAAAACAAAATATATAGCTTTTCCCCACCACACACAAATACATAAAAATGGTAAATGTTGGTTTTACATGATTTCAGAATGAAAGATAATGGTAAGCCCAGCCAGCATGGCTCAGTGGTTGAACATTGACCTATGAACTAGGTCACAGTTCAATTCCTGGTCAGGGCATATGCCCAGGTTGTGGGCTCAGTCCCCAGTGAGGGCATGCAGGAAGCAGCCAATCAATGATTCTTTCTCATCATTGATGTTTCTCTCCCTCCCTTTTTTCCCCCTCTCTGAAATACCTCTCTCTCTCTCTTATTTCTTAAAGTGTACACCAAGTCCAGCCAGAATAAAGCTTTTCCTATTGCATTTCAACGCAGTAAGACGATGCTGGAAGGAGAAAGTCCCCTTTCTTCATCCAGTTTTTTAATACGGCATTTATATTTGCTAATAACATAGCTTCTAAATATGTTAAGCAAAAATGGACAAAATGGGATGAAGAAAGATAAATATACAGTCACAATGGGAAATTTTAACACATTTCTCCCGCCAACTCTAAGAACCAGTAGAAAAAGTGTATAAAGATGTAGAATATTTGAGCAACCTGAATAACAAATTTGACTTAATTCACATATATTGAACATTGCTATCAATGATGACAAATGAAACATTTACTCAAATTGACCATCTGTTGGGGCATAAATCAAATCTTAACAAATTTCAAAGCATTACAATTAGTTATATTCTGTGACCACCACATGAACAGTCTGAAAATCATAATAAAACAAAACCTAGAAAATTTCCAAAACAATGCACTTCCAAATGACTCATGGTAAAAGAAGAAATCACAGTCCTATATAATAAAAAGGTAATATGCAAATTGACCCTAATGGCAGAACAACTGGGAATGACGGGTTGCTATGATGCACACAGACCACCAGGGGGCAGATGCTCAACACAGGAGCTGCCCCCTGGTGGTCAGTGCGCTCCCACAGGGGGAGCTCCACTCAGCCACAAGCCAGGCTGACATCTGAGAGCACAGCAGCGGTGGCGGGAGCCTCTCCTGCCTCCTAGGCAGCGCTAAGGATGTCCAACTGTGGCTTAGGCCCACTCCCTGCAGGCCTAACAGTCGGATATCCCCTGAGGGATCCCAGGCTGCCAGAGGGATGTCTGACTGCCAGCTTAGGCCCAATCCCTTGGGGAGCAGGCATAAGCCGGCAGCTGGACATCCCCCAAGGGCTCCCAGGCTGCAAGAGGGCTCAGGCCGTACTGAGGGACTCCCCAAGTGCACAAATTTTTGTGAACTGAGCCTCTAGTGTAAAATATAATATATTTTAATTGAATGATAAAGAAAATATGACATTTAAACTTGTGGAATGTAACTAAAGCTGTGCTCTGAGGAAATTTTATAGCCTTAAAAGTATAAGATATTAAAAGAAAACCCAGCCCTGGCCAGTGTTTCTCAGTGGTCAGAGCATAGGCCCATGCACCAAAGGGTCTCGGGTTTGATTCCAGGTCAAGGGTACGTACCTGGGTTGCAGGTTCCATCCCTGGCCCTGGTTGGGGTGTGTGCAGGAGGCAACCAATTTATGTGACACTCTCACATCAGTATTTCTCTCTCTTCCTACTTCACTTTCTAAAAATCAACTGAAAAATGTCCTTGGGTGAGGACTAACAACAAAAACAACAAATTTAAAAAAAATAAAGCCCAGAAAGTTCAACTAAAAAATGTAGAAGGAAGGATATAATAAAGATAAAGCAAAACATAAAGGCATAGGAGACAAACACATATGAAGAAAATTAATAAAACCAGAGGTTGACTCCTTGAAAAGATTAACATAAAGAGTTTTGAAAGGACGAAGTTAAAAATCTGGATGTTTCTTTTTTTATTTAAAAATAAATCCAGCCCTAACTGGCTCGGTGGATAGAGCGTCAGCCTGAGGACTGAAGGGTCCCAAGTTCGATTCTGGTCAAAGGCATGTACCTTGGTTGCAGGCACATCCCCAGTATGGGGTGTACAGGAGGCAGCTGATCGATGTTTCTACCTCTCTATCCCTCTCCCTTCCTCTCTGTAATAAATCAATAAAATATATTTTTAAAATAATAATAAAGATAAAAATCATTCCATAGTTTAATACCCATAGTCCCAAACATTTAAGAAAGAAATATACTAATTTTACACAAATTCCTCCAAAGAATAGAAAGAACACTTCCCAAATTATTTCTGGGATTCAGCATAATCTTGACACCAATATTCAATAGAGACATTATAAGAAAGAACAATTAGAGGCAAACCGCTCATAAACACAGATTTAAAAAATATTTTAAACTAGTCCCAAATCAAATTAGCAATATGTAATGGGATATCATACAGTCACCAGGTAGGGATTTCCTAGAAATTCAAGGACAAATTAACATTCAAAAAGTAATCAACATAACCTGCTCTATTAATAGAATAAAAGAGAAAAAATCATGATCACCTTAAATGATGTCAATAGTAAAACTACTCGATAAAAGACAAGATTTAATCCTTATATACTAGTAAAATCTCAGCCAAGTAGAAATAGAAGACAATGTCTTTATTTTGATGAAAGCATTTATAAAAACCAAGTACAGAAAGCAAACATTATATTTAATTGTGAAGTATTGAAAGCCTTCCACCTTAAATCCAAATGAGACAAGGATGCCTGCAATGACTATTTCCATTCAGTAGGGCACTGTGAATACTAGCCAGAGCAGTAAGGCAAGCAAAAGAAGTAAAGTGTATGTAAGTAAAGGAAAAAAAGGAATAAACACATCTTTCCTCAGAGATTATTTATTTGTGTCTGTAAAAAAATCAAAGAATCTACAAATGAGTTTAAAATAGTAAGTAAATTTAGCAAGTTGGACATAAGTTTAATAACACAAAATGTGTATTTCTATAAATAATAACAACTTGAAAATCAAATTTAAATATTAAAAAACTGTAATAATATCAAAATATAAGATACATAGGAATTTAAAAATGTGCCTGGCTTACAGTCAAACCAATAACCCAATTTCTTTTACTTGAGGATCTTAATTTTTAAAATATATACTATAGAAAAGGGATACTCAGAAGTTAATCTAACAGATACTGCACTAAACAGAGTCCTACAGAATAATTCAGTGAAAAGAGATTGACACTAGTTGATGATGAAATGTGACTTGACAATTAGAAAGGAGATGATGTACTAACACATATGGAGAAAAATAATGAGCATCAAAAAGATAATCACCATACTTTGAGATGTTTCTACTGCCTACGAAAAGCTATGGCCCAAATTTATCCAAGAGACTCATCTAGAGAAACTTTTATTCTTCACATTAGAGACCCATGCAACTACACACTTAGTTGCCTATCAGTGTCAGGATATACAGTAGCCAAAGGCACCTCTTTACAAAATCAAACCTGCTTTTGGAGTAAGTTGATCTAACCTCCAGCAAATTCTGCAGAACTCAAAAACTACTTAAATCCATACACTGTACCCAAAAGCATCCCAGCTATTCACAGGCCAGAGGGAATTAACAAGCAACAGAGAAAGCAATTATTATAAAATGGTAACAAACATTTCATTCCATTAGAAAAAAGTCAACTGCAATCTTCTTTGTTGAAAAGAATGGAGAAGTGAAGGACCACTTGCCAAAAGCAATTGCAATATATTAATATTAAACATGAGCCAACGAAGCCAGAAGTTGTTTGGGGAAAACATTCACCACAGTAAAGGCATATTCTGCAGGATAAATTCTTAGCAGAAAAGAAGGGACTTAAATCTTGTTTCTTGTTTCACCTGGGACAGATTTTTTTTTCATACAGAAGCAAAAACATTAAAGAATGAATAATAGAGGGAGGGAAAGAGGAAGGAAAAAAATATAGAAAATACAACTTAGCTCACATTTTTAGCTGAAAAGGGATGAAAAAATAAACATTATTCAAGTTCTTAATAATCTTATAAATTTTAAATGTCTGATTTTAATAAGGCTTATCTTTGTACAGCAGAAGAATTAACTAACACTCTGAGGTTGGAGAATTGTTCTGGTTTTATATTTTGCTGAAAAAATAATTTCTTTCCCCTACTCCCAATACAGGCCTTTCCTCTTCCTAAGCAAAACAAGCAACGTAATTCCCTTGGACTCTGTAACCATTTCAGGAGAGGGATGATTCACTCTTTGGGCAAGAGGGGGGGAAAAAAAAAGCTGGCCCACTTCCTTTCCTATTTGACCTCCTTAAAAGGACCTTTATGAAGCTGTTAGTCCAGGCTACTAAAATAGCAGGGAACTATTCTTTATTAAAGCTCAAATGGAGCTGCCAATAGAAAGGAGAGAAACTGTTTCCCGAAAACTGAGGGCTTCGTTTTTCCACTTCCTGAGCTAAGAACAATTGCTGATATTTGTTTCATTGTTCTTACTGTGGCTCTGCCAAGGCCTTATACAAAGACATATGAAAAATCTTTTGAGGATAAAGTGTTGTCTTGTTGAAAACATGCCTGGTAAATGGCTGAACTCCCATCATTGCCAGCTGGTTCCTGAAACACACACACACACACACACACACACACACACACACACACACCTCCAATGAGATGATTCAGCGATTTAATGTTCCTTAAATTTGGCAACAGTCCTCTAGTACACATCTCTGGGGAAATAAAAGAATATGGATTGAGGAGGCTGGCGGGTTTACAGTAATTGTTTGCTTTGGGCACAAACCCCAGGCATAATCAAATACCAATGTTAGGCCACCATGACTGTGTAATTTGACTTTTAGATAGTTCAAGCTGCAGCTTGCCTGAAAATGATAACAGATCTTGGAAGCAGACAGTAGAAGGGAGAAGAGTCAGAAGAGGAAGGGATGACAAAGAAAGGAAGGAAGGAGAAAGAAAGCAAAGAACAAAGAAAACCACAACAGCAAAAACAGAGATAGGGAGGGGGTGAAGAAGTGAATAGACATTTCCAAAAATCAGGGTCATTTATGATCTCATGTGAATGAGCACATTCTCAAAGACAATTGAGAAGGGAGAAGTATCTGACATATTGTATCCAGTTCCTATGAAAACTGCTATTATATATGTTGGAAGATGTCTATGACATTATTAAGTGTTTTTTCCAAGAAGACTGATACAAAGAAAAAACATTTAAGATTTAGACTTTTTTTAAAAGATGAAATCCTGGTATGTGTGTTTTAGTAATAATATAAATATTGCAATTAATTAAATTTCTACATTTTCATTGATTCCAGGAAGCTCATATCCAGAGTTTCAAACTGAATATTATTTTCACTCGTTCATTTTTTTTAACTATATCTTGACCTTATTCCTTTCTCTACATAGTTTTGTTTCCTGACCGTGACTTTTTTTTGTTTGTTTGTTTTTTATATTTGCATAAACTACTTCAAATATTCTATGGAAGAAGGGAGGAAATAAATAATGAAATAAATGAATAGACAGATGATAGATGAATGACCTGAGCAAATAGATACTACAGGTAATATAAATGTAGAGGTCTAATAACAATGAGAGTGTACACCATATGATTCTTGTTACATAATATATAAAACAGACAAAACCAATCTGTAGTGCTATGGGGTACATACAAAGGTGATAAAACTATAAAGATATACAAGGAAGTATGTGCCATGAAAATCAGAATGCTGGTTACCTTTAGTTAGAGAGGAAGTGAACAGTGATGGAAAGGTGAACAAAGAGGTCACCTTGTTCTATTTCTTTTTTTTTTTTTTTTTTTTTTTAATTAAATCTTTATTGTTCAGATTATTACATTTGTTCCTTTTTTTCCCCCCCCATAACTCCCCTCCTCCCAGTTCCTGCTCCACCCTCCGCCCTCACTCCCCACCCACTGTCCTCATCCATAGGTGCACGATTTTTGTCCAGTCTCTTCCCACATCTCCCACACCCCTTTCCCCCCCAAGAATAGTCAGTCCATTCCCTTTCTATGTCCCTGATTCTATTATAATCAAGAGTTCATTCTGTTCATCAGATTATTTATTCACTTGATTCTTAGATTCACTTGTTGATAGATGCATATTTGTTGTTCATAATTTGTATCTTTACCTTTTTCTTCCTCTTCCTCTTCTTAAAGGATACCTTTCAGCATTTCATATAATCCTGGTTTGGTGGTGATGAACTCCTTTAGCTTTTCCTTATCTGTGAAGCTCTTTATCTGACCTTCAATTCTGAATGATAGCTTTGCTGGATAAAGTAATCTTGGTTGTAGGTTCTTGGTATTCATCACTTTGAATATTTCTTGCCACTCCCTTCTGGCCTGCAAAGTTTCTGTTGAGAAATCAGCTGACAGTCGTATGGGTATTCCTTTGTAGGTAACTGAGTTTCTTTCTCTTGCTGTTTTTAAGATTCTCTCTTTATCTTTTGCTCTTGGCATTTTAATTATGATGTGTCTTGGTGTGGTCCTCTTTGGATTCCTTTTGTTTGGGGTTCTCCGCACTTCTTGGACCTGTAAGTCCATTTCTTTCACCAGGTGGGGGAAGTTTTCTGTCATTATTTCTTCAAATAGGTTTTCAATATCTTGCTCTCTCTCATCTTCTGGCACCCCTATAATTCTGATGTTGGTACGCTTGAAGCTGTCCCAGAGGCTCCTTACACTATCCTCGCATTTTTGGATTCTTTTTTCATTTTGCTTTTCCGGTTGGATGTTTTTTGCTTCCTCGCATTTCAAATCATTGACTTGATTCTTGCGCTCCTCTGGTCTGCTGTCGGGCGTCTGTATAATATTCGTTATTTCAGTCCGTGTGTGCTTAATTTCTAGTTGGTTCCCCAATATAAGATCGAGGGTCTTATTAGTTTTCGTGTAGAACTCATTAAGTTTATCGGCAGCTTCTAAACAGTTCTTGAGAGACCTTAAAAGTGTGGTTCTGAACTCTATTTCTTCCATTGACAATTTTGTCCTGTTTCTTTGTCTCCGCATTTTGTTATGCTTCCTTGGTGCACCCCCTAGTGGTCTTTGTTCGCAGTCTTATAGATAAATCTTGATTGCTGTAGCTAATTCCAGGGAGGGTTTGACCTCCAGGCCAAGTGGCTATGAGATTCAGCTGTGTCAGCAGTGAGAGAACTTCTGTCCTCTAGGGAGGTGCTAATCTAGCCTTTGCCTGAGGCTATCCGGCAAATGCCTCTGTGCCGGGCTTGGGCAGGGCGGGTCGCACAGGATCAACAGGGTGGGCCGGAGAGAGCAGTTATGGCGGCTCTCAGTCCTGTCCCAAGGGGCTCTGCCTCTCTCAGTCCCAGCACCCGCTGCAAAGCTCGGAGAGAAAGCTGCACTCGCTCTGACCGAAGCCAGACAGTCCCGCTTCTCCTGCCTGAGTCTGGGTCCCTAAAGACTCGCCCGGATCTGGAGCTCAGAGTCTGCGACTCCTTCCCGATTGAAAACAACAACCGCGCCCTCCGCCGCCAGCCCGCTCCGCGCACTCCGCACCTCAGAATTTGACTTCAGCACTGCGCCTCCTCTGAGTGTCCGTATGCGTTTCTCTTTCCTCCTAGTTGTAGGACTTCCACTCAGCCAGCGCCCCTGTGGTTCTGGGTGATGTCCCTTCCGTTTTTTGGTTTCACTTTTGAAGTAGTTGTTCAAAGCAGCAAACTCCGGCGTTAACCTATGCCGCCATCTTGGTTCTCCCTCTGTTCTATTTCTTTACCCGAGTTATTGGTAAAGGGGGGTTCCTTTTGTAATAACTCATATATTTATGTTTTTATATTCATATTGTACATTCTTTTCTGTACGTGTATATACTCCATGAAAAAGGTTAAAATGATATACAATATATATGTGTCATATATATATAACAACCAACTGCTGAAAATAAAAACAAACATTTGCAAAATTACAAAACAAAGTCTAGGATTTCTAAAAGCTAAAAAAAGGATTAACTGTTAGAATGAATAATGCCCAAAGTCTGGACATTAAGAACGTTGGAGAGATGGGCTGGAATGCCATGGATATTAAAATATCATGGCACTAACTAAATCAATTTAGCCATAAAAAAAAACACAGAAAGTATACAAACCATCTTGCAAAATTCATCTTATGGCAGTATTTATTGAAGGTCTACTATGTGGCAGGCACTGTTCCAGGCACCAGAAACACAACAGTGGATCAGTGAACAAAACATGTCCGATCGCTCTTCTCCTGAAGCTTACATTCTGGAGTAAGGGGTCAAGAGGGAGGAGACTGGTGACAGCAAGAAAGATAAGTAGATAGAAACATGCATTCCAGAGGAGGGAAGAGCTTACGTAAATCCTCAAAAGTGGGAAGAGTTGGGCATATTTGGAAGACTGAAAGGCCCCCGCCCTTGCAGCACCCAGTGGGAAAGGGGGAAATGGCATGAGAGGCTGTCAGAGTAGGAGGGGACGATCATGTTGCAGTTTGCAAGGGTGGGGCGCTTGGGTTCTGAGTGTGATGGGTATTAAGCAGGAGGTTGACAGGACCTGGTTTATATTATTCAAAGGTCCTTCTGACTACGTCATAGGCAATAGGTTTCATGAAGGAAATGGGGCAACTGTCAGGAGGCTATCGCATTAGCCAAGTCTAGACAGAATGGTGGCTTGGATTCGATCACTAATGGTGATCGTGGCTATGTTTTAAATGTATGTCAGCAGGACTGATTGTGGCCTGAGTCATTGTCTTTTTGCCAGTGCCTTTTACTGAATTGGGGAAACTGGGATAAAAGCAGGTTTGCAGGTAGAGTGAACTAAAGATTTCCATTACAGCCACGAGAAAGATGGCGGCGCTAATTAGACATGCAGGTGAAGATGTAACGTGGGCATAGGTATCAACCTGGAAATCTAACAGAGATTACAGTTGAAGATACAGGGAGTCACAGCCTAAGTACTATATCTAAAGTCTCAGAACTAAATGAGGTCAGTGTATAGAGCAAAAATGCCCAAGACAACGTTCCAGGGTACTGCAATACTTAGAAGTTGAGCAGAGAAGAGCTAACAAGCACAACTAAGGAAAAGTAGGCTCAACCTTTTAGAAATTAAGAAATGCATTGAAAATGCATATTCCTTTCAGCATAAGAGGCTAAGGGGCAGACTTAGGGAGTTCTCCAAGGATTGAGGGGATCAATATCTTGGCCCACTGAAATCCCTTCAGAGCGCACCGTGTGCCACAGCATGGTGTGTTCTCAGATCTGACCCTGGGAATGAAAGGCAACCAACAACCAAACTGATTATTTAGTTCTTAGTAAATTCAGATCTGGGGGGTACAAAGTTTACAATAATATATTCTCTACAGAGTTCTACTTATGAAGCTTTTTAAAGACTCTTCCAAGTCGGCCGTGACTATCAAGTCTCACAACATCTGGAAGTAGACATTTTTCAAAGTTCTTTATGGCAAGGGTGTGCATAGAAATTGTGCATTCCTTCAAGACCTGGAAGAATGCATAAAGACATGTTCTAGAAATGTGTGTCAAATTAATGATCATTTTGATGGCCCCAAAATACAAAATAATATTATAGCTATTTATAGAGAAACCCTTCAGAAAGAGAACTTTTTATGTTATGAAAACAAAGATTGCTAGAATTATTTATAGGCACATAAAAACATGTCCCTTTAGGTTTGGTGTTAGCACATGACTGGAAAAGTATGAAATCTAGGTTTGAGTTTAGTGAATAATGCAAAATTTGACTCGATTCATTTCTTATATTTACTTAAAATTCAGTACCTTTTAAAAATTGCCCATTGCCTTATGAGCAGTTGAGTCAAACTCCTTGGATCACCGCCCGTTAGTCCCCTCTGGGCAAGACCATTCAGTGATGTTTCCCTCCGCTCCACATACACAGCACACACATGCACTCCTGCCATCTTGGCAAAAGGTCTCCAGAGCCCACTTTCCACTCACATATGCCACCCCTGTCTTCTCCGCCCAGGCCCCAGCGGCTCTGACTCCCATGACAGTATCAGTATTGGCAGTCTTCACAGGTAGAGGCACTTCACTTCTCACATTCCAATTTCCAAGTAACAATGAAGTGATTTCACTAGTCTGGCTGCTTCCTAAGCCCCATTTCAAGCCCAACCCTATGAAAAACCTCTGAAGATAAGAAAAGCCAAAGTCCTTTGCCACAGCTTTAATTCTTGGTAGCTTGGCTAACTAAAGCCATGGCCACTAACAAAAGGGTCTGTATTCCTTCTAATTCCCTAAATCTGAATATTATCATCAGCACCATCAGCATCAACAACAAAATCATCTTCATACCAATGTATTACATTTTGACTGTCAATTTTACTATCTATAGAAAACCATGAAGATGAACTGCTCATTGACTACAATTCTTTCCTACTAAATAATACATGTATTTTTTGAACAATAAGCCAAACCTTCTTAGTTTTCAAACAAAATATCAATCAACTTCCCTCTTGGCTGAGATCCCCAATTACCTTTATTTTCCTTCTGCTCTGTCACGGAGATAAATGATTGTGCTTGCTTAGCTTAGTTGAGGACACAGTTTCCCATAGCGCATTTTACAGATGCCATTAGCCAGAAAAAGATTTTAAATGGGTTTACTGGGGCCATTAATTCTAAAACATTTACAGGAACTTTATGACTCTTAAACCCTTTTCCTTCCAAATTGTGGTAGAGACAGAGAAAGTGAAGAAAAGGCTTTGAAAGACCTAAGTCAACTTATGAAGGATCTAAGATGACTCTTTAGACTACAACTTCACTTGCTTAATCCTGCATAAAAATTAAATTAATACCCTGAATGTGCTGATATTGCTTTAAAGTATCTTGTCCCACTCCCACTAATATGCCTCTGTGAGCTGGTTTCTCTACTATGCATCTTATTAAAACAAAACATTATCCCTTATGAGTGACATTGTCATTAATCCAATCTATATTAGACACTTTAACAAGAAACAAGTTCAATGATCACATTAGAAACTTAATATGTTTACATAACTTAAATATTGGTATATATTTGTACCAACTTTGTACATATTAAAAGCTTAAATATTGGTACATATGGTGTTTGTTCAAAACTGTGTTTAGGCATTTAATATGCAGAACTAGCTATTTCACTCTTTGTTGTCTTGTTTATACTTGCAATGAACAATGTGCAGTTTTTATTTTCTTTTTCCTATGTGTTGTTTGTTCTGATTATATTATTAAAATGTTATTCTTTGTCTGTTGAATCTAATAATAAAAATTTAGACTTGTAAAAAGAATAGGAGTTGAGTCAACATTCTCTCAGTCTTCTTCCTTTTTAAATTCTTTCAGCCTATTCATCACTTGTTTTTACTTTCTTGGGTTAAATACTTCTGAGAAAAATCTATGTCTGCCATGTTCAAGAAAGAAAAAACAAACACCAAAACTCATAATACAAAACCCCAAACTGTCCTAAGTGAGGCAACATGGAATTGTGGCACCAAAGTCAACTGACAATTTCCAGCTTGGAAATCACTTTTTGGAAGCAGTGGGCTCCATGGACATGAAATAGAGATTAGGGAGCTCTTGATGACTGCAGACCAGAGTGCCTGGCGCAGGCTGAGTAACAATGGAATACATTACAAGAGGGGGAGAAAGAGGTGACAATTTGACTATAAAAGTCCATCTTGCACAATATTGCCAAAATGGAAGGTGCAGTTTGGCATCCAAACAGCATTATATAAACCAAGCATGTATCAGCATTAGGAGATAGTCAATGTGAGAACGTGGAAGTCTGGCCCATATTCACACTGTGGGGCAAGAAACACCTCTGGGAGCTGTTAAAGGGTCGAGGAGCACTTCCAGCTCCCCAGCGGAAGTGCAGGAGTTCCATTTAATATTCTTGCCTTGAAACAGCAAAGATCCGTCATGCCTGTTTTTAAATGCACATTTTTAATATTCTATATAATGCTACTCTTTAACAAACTCTTTACTCCCTGCCTCTCTGATGAAGCTTCCCGGGGTCTTTAAAGGGATTGTTAACCCAAGAATGGATCGCACTCTTTCTGCATGAGCAAGTCGAGAGACACTCCATTAAGCCTTCCAGTATTTAATAGAAAGAGTCATCTCACCTCGGAGGAGATGAGCCAGCTGCTCGGTGATGAGCTCGGGAGCCTCCTGGAGAATCTCTTTCACCACGAGGGAGGAGGAAGACTCGCCGAACCCAAGCCCAGCATCGCTCTGCTCAACTGGACTAATGACTTTGACAACAGCCGACTCTAAAGCTTTGTCCTCACTGGAAAGCAAATGGAGGAGAGGAAGAGAAAGAAATATGGCATGTTTTCTTACATTGGGGAATTACTTAATCTCTTCTCCCACACAAATAACTTCCTCTCAGTAGCCAAAAAATAAGTGCATATGACTCAGAAGAACCTTATTCTATGTGTTTTCACATTTCGTGTTAACTAATTATATTCCCCAAGATTCTTAGAGTGCCTTCACAACTTTGCACTCCTTTCTCACTTTGCTACTGCATAATAATAATAATAATAATAATAATAATAATAATTGCTAATATATGTTGAGCTCCCACTATGGGTCAGATACTGTTACAAATACTTTTGAAGTATTATCACATTTTATACTATAAAATGACCCTATTAAGTGAATTTTATTAAAATTTGCACTTTACAAATAGGGAGACAGAGGCATGAAGAGGTTAAGAAATTTGTCCAAGGTTAGAAAGCCTGTAAGTAGACTGGCTTGTATTTAGACTCTGATAATCTGGTTCCAAAGTTTGCACATCCAGTCATAGTGCTGGAGAAAAAATACTATGGGCTTATTTACTTCTGAAGAAAAATCTGGATAAAACTAACTTTATTCTCTCTTGTGCCAAAGCAAAATGAGTAGCAGTGAAGGAAATGAAGAGCTCTATTTTTGGAAAGCAATCTATTTCATACACTATCTCAAAGCCAGAGTTCACAACTTCAGTCTCAAAACAAGCAAAATTTTTCAATTTTAATTGGTAACAAAACTCTCCCAAAGATTTCAACTGATACATATTTTTCATAGCTCAGCCGTTTGGTTTTTTTCAACTATTTTTTTTTATATCTACTTGCATTTGTTGTCTGAAAGGTTAACAAAAATTTAGTAAAGCACGTGATCGTTCTAAATACCGATAAATGAAGTCAGTCAAATAACCTACCAATAACTCTCAGCCAGTTATCAATGACTGATAAATATTAGTCAAAAAAGAATTTTGTGTTTCAAACACCATGGGAAATTATTCTGAAAACTGTTTATAACTGCATACCTAACATTACAATATATTCATAACTAAATATGCTTTCTAAAAAAGGTTTAAAAATTAGATATTGTACATGCTTTAATTTTATGTATACTAAAGTCAATATCCACTGGTTAATGTCATCAATAATTAGCAAACTGGCAAAGTATACAAAAAAAATCCTAACATCTAAAACCACTCAGATGTTTAACTGTGATTCTTCATTCAGTAGCACTAGAGAGTTTATCAAAAGGCATCTTTTGTTGGGTTGTAAGGTCCTTGAGTAATTTGTCTTATTACTCTTTATGCACCTTTAGATTCTTGTGCTAGTTAGCAATTCTTAAGTACTTATTGAAGGAGGAAGAAGACCCAAGTTTTCATCCAAACTCCTCTATTAACTGCATGTGGTACCTTGGGTAGGTCATTTGCAAAAATAGATGAAAAGGTTTTTGTCCATGAAATAGAGAATTCAAATTACATGAACTTTAAAAAAAAAAATCTATCCTGCTCTTAGAGTATAATAATGCTACGAGTGATGAGCCAATGATCAAATGACTTTCATAGCCCATCTACATAAATTTCCATTTCACTACTGAGATTCCTTTCTTAAGAACCTTTCAGTTTTATTTAGTGTTTAATTTCTATTTTTATTACCCATCTTCAGCATCAATACCCACAAGAGTTGCCTTGCTACAACAAGTGTTTGAAGTGGTTTAAAATTATAATTTTGGTCAATTTTACAAGAACTTTCTACTCAAAGATGTCATATATTTGAAATGCAAAAGCAAAAACAGAAAATTGGCGCAGCCCAGATTTTGCCATAAAAGAAGAAAAAATATTTCCTTTCCTCTGAATGTCCTCTGCCTTTTACATTTCCCCGAACCACAAAAGTCGTGAACAAGGTGATACTTTGCCCAGAAGAGCCTTCCTGAAAAGACCAGACCTCCAGAGCCTCACCTCGCCAGCACGTTGCTGCCAATGAGTGTTATAGATAACTTCCCTTCGTCATTCAGCTGATGCAGATTAATTTCATCTCGGAATATGTGGGATGATTCAGAGATGTTTAGCTCTTCCAGAATAAACCTTGTCTCGGTGAAGTAGCTGAACTCAGTCCTGGGTATGTTCAGCACCGGCAAACAGAGAACCCCGGGGGGACTGACCTACAGAGAAAGAAGTTCATATTCTGACAACAGCAGGAGGAAGGAATACATCTACTTTCTCTCGAGCTGAGTTACATCAGTAAAGGGTACAAAGGTCCTTTGGCCTCATTAAGCCATTTGACATTCATAACCAACTTTACCTGAACCCCATTAGCAGAGCTTTATCCATGGGTAAGAGGCCCCTAATGTTTTTCACTCTACATGAAACTTCTCACGCCTTATTTAAAATATTTTGTCTCACTTCAACCCCTCCATAAATTTAAAAAAAAAAATTGTATGCATTCTGCTCTTCAGAGAAAATAAATTCAGACTTCTTTATGGAGAGAGCAGAAAATTAGGATGACTGAAATAGGGTAGGTGAGGACTGTGGTGACGCAGAAAGCCATGCATGTCCCATCTCTATGGGATGCCTGTCACTCAGCTCCAGCCCATTGTTTACCTGCAAAAAATCCAGGCCCAGGATAGTTAAGATCTTTGATTACTCAAGAAAAGTTGGAAATTTACATTTTTAGGTGTTATCTGTGATGTTTAATTGTTACAATTAATTTTTTTAAATAAAAATATTAAATAGGTCAATGAAAACTCACTTATAAGCCAGATTTTGGCCCACAGACTAATTGTTGTGATTTCTGTTGGTTTCTTATTATTTTTAAAATCTTATATTAACAAACCTATTATTAAAATTGTGGTAATAGGGGGAGTTAAAGAAGATGGGTAGGAATTAGAGAATTTCAGATTCACAATAATAAATTTTTCTATAGGAATTTTAAAAAATATAGGGTTTTAAAAAAAATACTCTGAGTATATTGCAATAAACCCTAAATATCAATGAGAAAATTTGGGGTTTGGTGACATTGAATTTTTGCATAAAGTAAATGACCTTTATTCTCACATCATCACCAGCTCTGTCACAAGCATAGTCTTTATGTACTACACAGGTTTAACATCCTTACCATCCATCTCTCTTTCTTAGCTCTAAGACAACAGAGCATTTTGTCTATTTTGTTCAGTTATGTCCCCTGATGCAAACAGCAGTCTGGCACAGAATAGACATTTAATAGGTATTTGTTGAGTGAAAAAAATGAATCACCCACTGCTATCTAATGTGAAGCACAAAACCACTCCAACAAAATAGTTTTTCTCCAACCTGTCAGGCTAATACTGAGTCACAACTGTATCATAATCATTAGTAATTTATCGATGGCAAGTTATTTTTCCTGATTAACTGGTAGAGTCATATCTAACTCCTTGAACACTGAAACTTGAGTTGAGAGCATGCAGCCTGAGCCTATCCTGGCAGGACCTATTCTGAGGTTAGAGTCAGAAGAACTAGGATCTAGGCCCAGCCTCTGCTGTGTGACTTTGAGAAAGCCAATTTCTTTTCTGAACCTTAGTTTTCACCATCTCTATAGTGGAAAGTAGTTAATACCAGCCGTGGGCAAACTACGGCCCACGGGCCGGATACGGCCCGTTTGAAATGAATAAAACTAAAAAAAAAAAAAAAAAAGACCGTACCCTTTTATGTAATGATGTTTACTTTGAATTTATATTAGTTCACACAAACACTCCATCCATGCTTTTGTTCCAGCCCTCCGGTCCAGTTTAAGAACCCATTGTGGCCCTCGAGTCAAAAAGTTTGCCCACCCCTGCAATAGACTCTTACATGTGAAGCTGCAAATCTCTCTACTTAGCCTATGCGTTACTACTCTGAGAGGGAATAGCCAGGTTCTCAGGAAAAATTAAGATGGAGATGCAGACCTCTGGTAGGGGGCTTGGTCCAATAAACTCAGAGCAAGGCACAAAAACATAATGAATCCCCAGTGTGTGACCGTCAGTAATTCTTATTTGTCTCCATGCTCAGTGGCAAACCTTAGACAAAGGAAAAGAGAGGCCACATATCTCTTTATTTTCATCTATTTGTTTTATCTATCACAACTACTTTTCCTACTCCTTTTGTTGGATGTCATTATCTCATTCAAGACATTATGGTTATTGTTGATGGTATAACTAGTACATGATTTCCTTAAGAATCCATGCCACTATCAGTCTAAAAGTCAGTCGGGTTCAGTCAATTCTATGTTCTTGAGACAGGCATTTTTTTCTAGGAACAAAAAATTCAGTTAATAAGATCAGTGTTTAATATGCTTGCCTTGTCACAGGCACCCTTATCTCCTCATACCAATTAATCTCCCTTGTAAGGTTCAACAAAATTTAAGATAAAAAATTTTTTTTAAAGATAAATTTGCTATAAAGACTGTATGTAGAGGTCAGGGTACCTGACCCAGCATTTTGGTCAGCTGCTGCCCTAAAGCCGTTCTTGCCACCACAGCTCATTCTGGAAGACTGGGTTTCATGTGAATTAAATCACTTAGATTGGCTATGCATAACCTAAGAGTCAAGGATCCAAATAAAATGGGAATAAAAAGCTAATGTACTCCATAAAATTAAAAATTGTGTGAAATTGGAAATAGCACCAAAATACTAATAATGTACCCTTTTCAGCTTTGAGATAATGCATTACCGTAGGCTAACGAATTTTATGGAATGGAAAATTTAAAACAACTTATTGAAAGGCCTTTTGCAGCTTTAGAGGCATATTATAGACTTTACAGAGTACAAAGATTTTCACTCAGGGGCGATTATCACTAACTGAGAATGACCTGTTGTACACAGTCAGGGCTAAAAGGCAACAACAATATAGATGTGACATGTAATATCTCTGTTACTGAAAGTTTCAGCCAATGAGCTCTGTACTTCATGTAGTGTTCATGCAGGTTATTCTGCACATATTTTCTACTCCCAAGGGAAAGACTATCCAAAAGGGATGATAAAGGAAAACAAGACATCCTGACTCTTACTTTTGTTAGTTCTCTGAAATTTTATACAACCAACCAACTATTATAAAACATTTTTTCTTTTCAATTTGAAAACATTGATCATATTGAAATAATGTTGTATGAATAGACTCAGTAAGAAATAACCATAACAATGCCTAACATATAGGAGGTGATCAATGAATAGTTATTGATTAATGGATCATAATTCATTATTCTCTGCAACAATAAACCAGAACATGAAAACTTTAATAGGTTTCTTATATTCCCAGAAAATGTGTGTTCTTAAAATTTACATCACAACTCAAATTAAAAAGCATTAATTTTCTTTTCCCTCACCTTGTCTAGAAAGTAAGCATATGTGAAGGCAGAAATGAGAGAATCCAAGTCACACGATTTATGTCCAATAACCACATGGACCTTCTCCAAGCGCTTGCTTCGATTCTGAAACAAATTCAAAAAGAACATCACAATTTAACATGCAACAGATCAATATAAACAGGACATTTTCCCATCTTTTTTTTTAAAGTATGGCCTTAGCTACACTCATACATGATTGCAGAAAATCATAAATTTATCATGAAGGTTTGACACTAAGACATAAAATTGCACATGGTTAACATTCAGAAGTGCTCGTTCAAATTTTAGTAAATTGTCAGGAACAGACAATTGTTGGTTCACAACCTTGGGAGCTTCCCCAGATAAAATCTGAAACTGGCCCTCATACACAGAGAGCAAAGAGAGACCAAAGAAAGAGGCAGGCCACTCCAGCTTGTAGGTGGCAGTTTAATGAGCGAGGGAACTTACAAAGCTTGTCATGAGTGGCCACAAGACAAGTAGATCTCTGCATCCTCCTGCCAGAATATTAGACGTTTATATAAAGGCTCCCACATGGGTTCAGTCATGTAGGGTCTCAACAAGAACATTACTATCGCAAGACTGCACCCTTGCAAAAGGTTCCCACTGTGGGAACAGTGGGCAGAACATGCATTGTGGGGCAGGAGAGGGCAGGAGAGGCCTCTGATTGCCTGGGTCTGACTCACAGGTCAACCAGTAGTTATGTCCTACCTCCTCCAACAAAAAATGTGGTTTTATTAAGATTATTCACAATCTAGCTCATATGAACTATAACTCTGAGTCATAATTTTTTAGTAAAAGATTACTGTATTTTGGTCTTAAGAACAATTCCATAGTATTTCATATCATTTTCTTATATAAAATGTTCTTCTTAATTTGACAACGTGCCTTTTTTCATACATCCCTGGCATGCAACACAAACTTTGGTAGGAATTTACTTTTTTTATGCCACATTTGGGGGATAGGATATGTTTTCTCTGCATTGTACTCTATAATTTAGCAAATAAAAGTTGTAGCACTTTTCCTTCCCGTCTCCAGAGAAAGGAATATGATTAGTATCAGTCCTCTAAAAATACAAATCAGTTGCTGTTAAAAAATGTATATAATCCCCTCTCTGGAAAAGAAGATATATGCTTATCTTTCCTAGTTAACTCCATAGTTACTTAATATTCCTTTATAGAGGGCTGACCTCCTTTTGAATAGCTAGGTTTGAAATGCCAAAGAACTAACCACTTCTGGAAAGTGTCACGACAAAACTGTCCAATAATGATAATTATAACCTAACTTGACATCTTTATAGAATGACAGAGATGACACATATGTATATTTCCCTCACTTTCATCTTTTGTTTTAACTTCTGTTTTAGGACTGACTAGAAAGCTAACTCAATTGTAATACTGCTCAAAGAGATTGCATAAAAAATTACCCTGCTCAGCACTATTGCAATAAAAAAGACTTACTTATTCCCTTATCTACAGAACAAAGATAAAGTGTTCTTTAGTAATTTACCAGGTATTTTACAAATGAATCTATAAACCTGTTAGCATTGGTATGGAACTATTGGTGTCAGAGTTGGAACAAGTTATTAAACAATCAGGTTAGCCCAAGGAACATAATAAAGCAAATCTTGAAGGAAGCTGAGTTACAGGGTCTACCAATATAGAGAATGACAGCAGGATCAATATTACAGATGAGTCATGCAATATGTAATATTGCTCAATTAAAATAATCACATTTAAAAATATATTGAAGCATTCATCTTTAGTAAAACAACATGATTTAAAAGTATGATATAAACTCTCTGAAGATAATTACAACTCTCTCCCCCATCTCCATCAGCTCTAGCTCCCATATTTCCTCTCCCAACTTCCTTCCCTTAATCTCACAGATTTACAGCTGGCTCATTTGGCTGAGTACCCTTTGAGGGTTCTGTTCTAGGCCCAGTTCTTACTCCCAAAGCTGGACTGCTTCCCCTGTGCAAGACTATCAGTATTCTAAAGACATCCAAAGGAATTCAGGTAAATGGAATTACACTCCATTACAATACAAACAAATGCATTAGGAAATCATATTACTGTAGAATACTGTTCTTCCGAGAAGCCCAAAGGTTTCAGTAGACATTACCTCATTTCTCCTCCCAGATCTTGTAAAGCAGATTAACAACACTTTGTATAGGTCAATGGAGTCTGTGATGTGGCCAAGATTGTTCCCAGAACTCGTGACCCAGTTCAGTGAGCCCTGTCTCTGCCCTGCACCAACCACTCTATAATGCCATAACAACTTCGGTCTACAAAATGAATGAGCATGGGGTGGAAGAAAGAAGAAGATGTTAAATATGCATTCTGAATACAGCAAGGCTTCAGACATTTATTCTACCAAGATTATGTTGAAGCTGACTTATCTGCTTTCTAATCTAGGTTCAATAATTCGTAGGCACAGCTCTGTGTTCAACACTCTACTTGCATAAAAGAAGACATGGGAGGGGGGTGCGGATAAGAAGACTTATGTATCAATTCATTTCCAAGTACAAACCAATTACTACTCAGAAAAAGAAATGAGCTAAATAGAACTATAAACACAGAGCATCTTGGACCAATACTCAGGAATCTTCTAAGATTATGATTTATTTGTCCTTCATTGAAAGAGAAATAAAGTACATATCATCTTGTAGGCCACGCTATAGAAGATCCTGGTGCAAAACTAGGAGGGTTCTTTTTGGTGCCACATGCCTGTCTTTTCATGCTCTCTCCTTTATCCTCTGACTTCCCCTCTTCCCACACCTCAAGTTCCCTCACAGTTATGGCATCTTCTCCTGCCATTCACTCATGTCTGCCATCTGCAGCAAATTTCCAGGCTCCAACTCTCTCTTCCCCTCACCACCCTCCTACATCAAAATTACCATCCTGGTGCCCATGCTATCAGGGGTCTATCTGCTTCACCACTAACAGTTCCAATGGAGAGACCATGCCGATGAGTACCCCTGGGTTAATGAGTTACTCACCAAGGTAACCTACTTTCATTCTAAGGGGATTACACCACATTCCCAAAATATGACCAGAAATTTCACGTAGGCTGGGAATGTTGGACCAGACAGAAGGGGACATCACAGCTAGAAAGTACCTTTGGTGCCTGCCAATAAGCCTTAAAAGTGAGGCTTAAAAAGTCTCAGATGTCCTACCAAAAACCAGTGATAAGATATAATTAGAGGGTGGCACAAGGTAGAGATAACAGTAACCAGACTCAGACTGACTCCTGCCTGCTTGTAGGAATAGACCATGACATTAGTTGTGTAGACTCACCCAATAGGTAAGTTCAAGGAATGTGCAAGATTTGGCTCTTCAACCTGGGGATCAAGAACCAGAGAATACCGACCCACTTTCAAGCTTCCCACCACAAACGACCTTGGCAGTGTGAACAGAACAAGCACAGGGGTCGAGGCAGAAAAGTCTGGGGACTGATTTCAAGTGTCTGGGGAAGAGAATAGGGCAGTGATGGCGAACCTTTTGAGCTCAGCATGTCAGCATTTTGAAAAACCCTAACTTAACTCTGGTGCCGTGTCACATATAGAAATTTTTTGATATTTGCAACCATAGTAAAACAAAGACTTATATTTTTGATATTTATTTTATATATTTAAATTCCATTTAACAAAGAAAAATCAACCAAAAAAATGAGTTCGCGTGTCACCTGTGACACGCGTGTCACAGGTTCGCCATCACTGGAATAGGGGGTCCTTGCAGTGCTGGGTCTACTCTGTGGCAATGGCCCCACCTGCAGACACAGTAAAACTGGTCAACAGAACTCAGAGGAGATTCCTGACCACAATGACACTCTGCACCTCTCACAGCAGGTCTGGGGGGCCCTCCACAGACTCACAGATGTTCACTCTTAATATCTATGTCCCTTGATACAGCTCATATTAGGGTTAGGATTATTCACAAACAGACAAATTATGTCCAAGGAAACATGACATATGACAAGTTTATCAATTCAATGAATTATTGCCATTCACCTAATAAAAAGCAGTTTGTGTCAGGCACAGTAATAAGCCCTAGGGATATAGTAGTAAACCAAACAGACAAAAATCCCAGCCCATATGACACTTGTATTTAGTGCAAGGAGATTATGAACCAAATAATTAGATAATGATAAGTGGAGGAGAATGGGTGTGCTGAGATGAGGTACATTTGAGAAGGTGACAGCGAAATAAAAGCCTGAAGTGAACTGGGACCTAAGGATACCTCAGGCAAAGGGAATAGCAAGTGCAAAGGCGCTGAGGTAACAGTATGCCAGCATGTTCAACAAATAACTACTGCCCAGTGTATATATTTTCTTAACGTGACCCTGTAAACTCTTAGCCAGGAGTAAATAGATCTGGAAAGTAAACACTCATTCCCTAGACCAGTGGTCGGCAAACTGCGGCCCCTTGAGTGTGGCTCTTCCACAAAATACCACATGCGGGTGCGCATGTACAGTGCGATTGAAACTTGGTGGCCACACTCAAGGGGCCAAAGAGCCGCATGTGGCTAGCGAGCCGCAGTTTGCCGACCACTGCCCTAGACTCAGGCACACCAAGAACCAAGGAGGACTCATTGCTAATGCCTAAAAACAGCGCTGTGCAAGACCAAAACAATGGAATGCTGGTAATGGGTTGAAATAGATACTACTATACTGCTTTGTCATACACATTTCCAAAAATATGGACAGAATCTTTTCACAATCAATGTATAAAAGAAAATATATTGAACATGCCAGTATTCCCAATCATCACTTTAATATGCTTTCAAAATGTAATTCTATACATCACTAAAATGAGACTTCTTAATGAAGTTTACTCTTATCTCTTTTTAAAAGCCAGCACAATGCCTAAGCATTCGGATTCAATGGCCCATTAAGGGAAACTGCACTTCTCAGGCAAAAGCACTTTCAAACACACCCACAGAAAACGGAATTGATTAGGAGGAGGGCTTCCAGAAGGCTGCTGAAAGCTTAGGCTTTTTGAAAGCTTTTTCATAGCTCCACCCTCGAGAAATAAAGCTCCTCCCACCTATAACTTTCCACATCTAAAATGCCACAATACACTTTAGTCAGCAAGTCCTTGCAATACAGCTATATATGATCTCTTCATACCTATCCTCCCTAAATCCTTTTCTTAAAACCTTATGAAAAATTTTTCAAAAATAACTTATTGAAAATTATTTTGTATTAAAAACATTGTAGACAAAACTCACAGAAGTTGGCCAATCTCCTTCCTCGCATATTAAATCAGGACACATTTCTTAGTCCCTACCCTTAACCAGCAAATGAAGAAGCGAGAGAAAAGAAAGTCTCTTGAATTTATTGGATGGTATCTCCAATCATCTCAGGCATAGCAAAGAATTGGCAGTTGAGCTAGTGCTTCCTTGACGACTTAGTAACTCCAAGTCAACGAGGAATCCTTCCTAGAGGCTGGCTGTGGGTGATACAGGAAACAGCCCACTTCCTCCCCAGGAGACCCCATGCACCTGTGGCTGCCATGATTCTAAGTTAGAAGGCTCAGAGGTCTGGCAGGAGGAAACTACTATGCTGCTCGTACCCCTGAAAGTCCTGACTCCACCAGGAAAGCCAGGTGGGAGGGGATGCCTAAGGAGCCACAGTGCAATGAGCAGCAAGGACTAAGGGAGCTGTGGAGATGCCCAGAGCAACCTGGTCCTCCAAAGGCAATAACCAAAGCCCTTTGACCAGCTCTGCCAGATATGGATGAAGTCACATTCTTTGTTCATTTGGTAAACAAACGAGGAGCCTCTTGATAGTGGCTTTGAGTTTAAAATGATTTCTAGAATTGAACTCCTGAAATTCTCCATAATCTTATTATTACCTGGAGAAAGGTTGGGACCCAGAGAGAGAGAATGCTGGAGGGAATAACAGGGCATCAACCATAAGTTTTAAAAAACAACAACAACAACAACAACAACAACAACAACAAAGAAGGAAATGCTTATTACTCGGTACAAGGTCTCTAGGATACAGGGATTTCCCCCACCAATCGGAACCTTTGTATTTCATTCTTTATTTTTCTTTATTTCTCTGGTAAGAAAATAAATACATGCCATTAGAATAAGTCAGACACAACAAAATTAAGAAAACAATGACAACTACTTTGTTAGCATATTGTTGATTATTTCAGATTTTTTCACATTTATATTTATGCACGTATACAACACACATACTTCACAAAAATTGGCTGCTTCTATTCCTACTCTTAGAAAGTTCCTTTTATTTTCACTTAACAAATCACTATTGATCTTTTTCCATAACCCAAACTACTTCATTCTATCTGGCTTAACGGTAACTATTATATGGATACATGTCTGTGTATTGGAGGGTGGGAGCTGGGAGTTGTGGACAGGGCGGGGCGTATCCTGTATAATAAAGAGCTAATATGCAAATGGTCATCACGCCCTCATACCATCACGCCATAACAGCTCAGACACTCAACACTGGGGAGAGAGGAATGGGGACCAGCCAGGCTGCAGACCGGGAGAAGGACAAGCTACCCACCCCGCAGCCCCGCAGTCCCGGACACCAGCGGCTAGGGCTGTGGCCCGGGACAGGGACAAGCCACCCACCCCATGGTCCCGGGTGCCAGCGGCTGCACCTGCATCTGTGGCCCAGGAGAGGGACAAGCCGCCTGCCAGATGGTCCCAGGCATCCACCGAGGGGTCCCAGATTAGAGAGGGTGCAGGCCAGGCTGAGGGGACCCCCACTACCCCCTGTGCACGAATTTCGTGCACTGGGCCTCTGGTGTATATATACAATTTCTGGAATCAGCATAGGTGCCTTGTTCCTTCTTGTTTTCCAAGTCTCCATGGTACTGAAAAATAGGAAACTCTAGCCCACTGGCCACCTAATCCAGTTCTATTCTAATGGTTAATTATTAAACAATCATAAGTGACCTGGAGGCCACTTTGAGAGCTGTAAAAGCAGAAACATTTACCAGAATCTACAAATTCAGGACATAGACATTTTATATTTAATTTTCTCATAAATGTCTTAATTTAGTTGGTGATGTAATAGATGACTATAAACCATCAAATTAGGAAAAGGCAAAAAGCTTTCAATAAGACTCAAATGATTTTATGGTAGTTTAATTGTCTCACTGATTATAAAAGTAAACCTACTCAATTCAGATAGGTATATATTGCCTATAACCTCTTCCCTCACTGCCCTCCCAACCAATCCCAACAATATTCCCCCTCAGCCTTTTCTTTGCCATGCTGGAGAATGCCCTTTTTTAAGATTTCTCATTTGGGAAAAATGGGGGATCGAGTCAGTATGAACAAAGTCAATGTATACCTCAGATCATGTGCACCTGTATCATTTTCTGTATCAAATGCAAGAAACCATCATGGGTAGGTGATGAGGAACCAAAAGGTAAACCCAAGTGTTGCCTGAGGCGCTTCTTGGTTCCCAATCTGAGTCCCCAGTTCCCTTGAGGTCAGGCTTCTTTCAGCTGGAGTATTGGACACTGACTCGACCACCCTTTTGCTTTTTCAGCTGAATCTGTTCTTCTACAACCCATTTGCTGCCCATCTTGAAAGCAAAGTGTTTTCAAAAGGAGTGACCTCATACTAGTATATGGTTGCTCTACACCTTCTGGATCGTAATAATGATTTGGGCCAAAACTGTTCTTTTACTTACAGCACTTTGTTTTTAAGGTTCTCTTTCTAACATTACCCTCAAAGGACAACTTTTGGGGAGCAGCACCATTATTTTCCCTCCACAGCTTCCAATATAAAGGGTGGTCCTCCCAAATCCGTAGCTTTCCAGAAAGGCCCTATAGGAACTGTTCTTCATAGATTCCTAAGATATGCTCATATTCCAGCCATTCCACTGTTGGGGGAAATGAGTCCATACATGTATTACCAACTGGGTAGGGCTCTTCAATCTCCCATTCAAGTACTACTTCCTTCTAGCCTATGCACATGTCCCATCCCAGAAGTTTGTCTTTCATGGTTTTACAGGTCTTTATAATCTCTCAAACGTTCCCTTTTCAAACTTGAGCTACAGTCTTTTTCGTCTGGCTTTATACGAATGCAAACCCAGGTCCACAAGGCTTTCTGCTGCCTCTTCTAAACTTCCACTGTCTATGCCTCTTTACTGTGCTTGCTATGGGCTGAATTGTGTGCCACCAAAATTCATGTCAAAGCTCTAACTCCCAATGTGATGGTATTTGGAAATGGGGTCTTTGGCAAATAATTAGGTTTAGATGAAGGCATGAGGGTGGGGCCCTCAAGACACGGTTAGTGCTCTTATCAGAAGACACGCCAGACAGCTTGCACTCTTTCTCTCTGTCCCTCTTTCTGCCAAGTGAGATCACATCACATGGAGAAAGAAGCCAAGAAGAGAGCTCTCACCAGAACCCCACTATGCCGGCACCCTAATCTTAGACTTCCAAACTCCTGAACTATGAGAAATAAATTTCTGCTGTTTAAACCACTCAGTCTATGCTATTTTGCTATGGCAGCTCAAGTTAATATAGATCTCCAGCTCAGCCAGGTGGCTCAGTGGTTGAGTGTCAACCTATGAACCAGGAGGTCACAGTCAGATTCCAGTCAGGGCACATGCCTGGATTTGGGTTCGATCCCTAGTAGGGGGTATACATATACCTAATGCAACCTGTTCAATAAGTTGAAACTATATATATATATATATACATATATATATATTTTTTTAATGTATAACTCCAGGTTGGAGTCATTCCAAACTTTAAAACCACTAGGAGATACCTCAACTTTATGGAAAGCTTAGAAGAGCTTATTTTACTAAATGATTGATGTCAAAGGCAATAAAAGAGTTTTAAAAACCAAATGAGAAAGGACATCTCTGATACACAGACATAGAAACCTACATCTAAGGTTTACTAGTATACATTAATTATATGATAAAATAATATATGTTCATCATAAAACATTTAGAAAATGTAGAAACTCATAAAAAAAACCCTCAAGACCTGAAGTTAATCATTATGAATATTTAATATATTCCTTCCAACTTTTTCTATACTTTTATGTGTTCTCTTTTGTAATACTGTTATTATTATACACTAGAGGCCTGGTACACGAAATTCATGCACTCAGGCGGGAGGTGGTCCCTCAGCCCAGCCTGCACCCTCTTGCAGTCCAGGAGCCCTTGTGGGATGTCCGACTGATGGCTTAGGCCCACTCCCTACGGGCTTCTGGCTGAGTGGCGTTCCCCCTGTGGGACCACACTGACCACCAGGGGGCAGCTCCTGCATTGAGCATCTGCCCCCTGGTAGTCAGTGCGTGTCATAGTGACCGGTCATTCCACCGTTCAGTCAATTTGCATATTAGCCTTTTATTATATAGGTTAATATTTTATAACCTCTTTTTTTAACAACATTCTAAGTGTTCTTCCAAAATTCTAAAATATAAATGTTGTGATGGCCAGGGGTGATATATGTTTGCTTTTGTAACCCCAGCTGCCAGGCTATTGCTTTGCACAGAGTAAGTGCTCAATAAATATTGAAAATAATAAATTAAAAATTATGACATTTAATATAGTATTCTTTAATATGGATATTAAAATTTATTTAGTCAATATCTTATTATTGCAGATTTAATTTATTCCAATTTTTTAATTAGATAAGACCACAGTAAATATTTGGAAGATAATTTTTGTGCCTAGCCCTAGTTATTTCTTCAGTCTTAATCCCTGGATTTTACATTTCTGGGTCAAAGAATGTACATATTTTGATGCTCACCAGAAGGGTTGTAGAAAGTTACATTTTTTACCCACAGAAATACCTGATTTTCAAACCTTCAACTGTGTTTAAGTGTTATCATTTTGATCAGTAAAATAATAGTTTAATTTAATTTGGATTTGTTATGATAATGAGTGCTTTAGGCCATTTTCTTCATATGAATATATTATTTTTTGTAAATTTTCCTCTTTATATCTTTTTGGTTTTTTGTCTTAATCTCCTTGATAAATAAACTATTAAAATGTGATTAACATTTTCAACTCTGGTAACAGTAGGTATCACTTTGTTCTTTGGCCATGGGCATCTATGGAACAACTTGTTCAATAAGTTGCATTAGATATGCAATAAGCATGCATTATTTAGGATGATATCATTTCAAGTACTGGAGAGCAATAGAACATTCTGTGCCATCTTCTCCTCAATCTGCTTACTCTGCTTTCTGAAAATGTTGTGATAGTACTCATCAGACTCTGCTGGAGGACAGCCGTGGAAAACAGCCCTGGTCTAGCTCTTGACTGGAATGCACTTACTCCGCTGTTTTGTAATTAGCTTCATGTAAAAATGATAATGCACCTCAAAATTAAATGTATGATGTTAAATGTGTCATTATGGAATGTCTTTAAAAGCAGTGGGATTTGGTAAGACAACAGCACCAAAAAGAATGATTAAAGAGAAACAATAGAGTGGGAGATATTTGCCTAATATTTTCACCAACTTGCCATTAAAAGGACAATATTCCTAACACATGAAAAATTCCTAGGTACTTATTAAAAAAACAATGGAATGATTGGTAAAGGATGTGAGCAGGCAATTAAAAGAAGAAGAAATGAATATGAATATATATGAAAAGAAACACAACCTCATTAATAGTCATGGAAATGCAAATTAGACCAAAAATAAAATGTCACCTTTTTTGCCTATCAGATTGGCAAAAAATTGAGAGTATTAACATCCACTACTGTAGGTAGCAGTAAGGGATACTACAACAATGTGGGGATAATTTGACAGTATCCATTAAAATGCAAGATGTTCACACTTTCTGATCCAACCTTTTAATTCCACTTTTAGTAATTTATTCTATAGAAATAAAACCACAATAAGTATAGATATATCTAAATTTCTTATCATTATTTAAAAGCCATTGTTAAACTCATAGATACAGAGAACAAACTAATGGTTGCCAGATGGGAGGGAGGTTGCAGACTGGGTAAAAAAGATGAAGGAATTAAGAAGTACAAATTGGCATTTTCAAAAAATAGCATCGGGCGGGGGGATAAAATGGATACATATGTAATACCCTTTGTAATACTTTAAGCAATAAAAAAAAATAGCATCGGAAATATAGTCAATAATATTGTAATAACTACGTATGGTGTCAGGTGGGTACTAGACTTATGGGGGATCCCTTTGTAAGTTATACAAATGTCTAACCACTATGCTGTACACCTGAAACTAACATCATATTGAATGCCAACTGTAATTTAAAAAAATTTTTAATTAAAAAATAAATTAAATTTAAAAATAAAATAAATCCATTGTCAAATATAGATAAGTAATAAAATCCCAAAGAATGTTTATTGAAGTGGTATTTCTAATGGGGAAAAAAAAATAAAAAACGACCTCAATGTACAACAATCAAGGATCATTGAATAAATTATGGAATATCCATAACATGGAAGCAAAGCTGCTAATACCAGACAAATGAGTTAGATCAGTACCTAATGACCTGGAAAAACGTCCTCCAGTATTTTTCCCACAGTGTCACATGGCTGCTTCTTCCTTCCTGGATCCTGCCTCTCAGAAGAAAAGCATGTTATGGTTTCCACCTGGGTGACAGTAACACTTTGCTGACTGAACTAGGATCATTTATATTTTCAGATTTACTTAACTTTAGAGCTAGAAGACGCCTTACGATTCACCCCGTTGAAACCTAGCAATGGTTTCCAAAGTGAGGTAGTAGACCTCAGAGTAAGGGAAGAACACACACAAACTCCTACTTATCTCCTCCTTTTAAGTTTGCTGAGGTTTTCTGATATGTTTTCTGATATGAGCTAATAAAAATCTTTTCAGTACATTTTCTTAAGACGTATTTATTTCTGAATTCAGAGATAAATAAGCAAAGAAGCTTACAGGAAAGAAAGGGGGGGAAGGAAAAGAGGGGCAGAAAAGAAAAAGAGAAGGAAGGGGAAGGAAGTGGGAACGAGGAGGAAGGATAGAAAGGAGGGGAGGTCTTTTTCATGGACTTTTATGAAAATCCCAGGCCATTGAATGAACACCTCTGGTAACTACTCAGAGCTTGTCTTTGGTTTTTACCTGGAGAAGTAAATCAGCACTTAGAATTGAGCCTGGTAAAAGCATTTGACTAAATATCTGTTGAAAGAATGGACCAAAGTAGTAAATGAACCCAAATTCTGAGTTCATGAGCAGCTAAAGTTTAGATTGCAAATAGAATTGCAAAACGGGAAAATGACCTGCCTGCCACCTCGTGTGTCTTTCTCCTCATCTCCTACTACCTTCTCTCCCACAAACCCTCACACACACACCACACCCTCTTGGACATTCATTCTTTCTTATCTTTGTCTTATGGGAAAGGGGTGGAGGGGAACAGCAGTGCGCAGGATACCATCAGCACACAACAAAGAAATAACAAACTGTCTCAGACCACCCAAAGCCACCCCATTCCACCCTGATGCATGATTCAAACAAAATCTTCTGTGATGCAATCAAACAGGGAAAACGTTCTCATTGGAACTAGAAGTTAGGGCTAACGCAGTGATACTTCCAGGGACTGTCAGGTTGACTTCATATCAGAAAAATTACTAGAGGAAAATAAAGGGCGGGGAGCCTTCACTTCGCTTTATTTTGTGGTTTTGCTTCTTTCCCCTCTTCCTGTCTGCAGCCTAATGTTACTCCTATGTTCTTGTGTGCATGTGTCTAAACGTTTATTCTGGCTGCAGTAAGTCAAGAGCAATTTATGAAAGGTGGAGAAATAGCCCCAAATTGTGATGTTAATCTGATTTGAGCTGAATAAATTTAGCTTGATTCACTAAAGCACTCAGACCTGCTTCCCCGTTTTTCACTTTCCCCATCTACGGAAAGAAGAAACGCATTCTGAACAGAGGGGGGTAGAGATGGGGGTTTCTTTATAAACTGTTTCTTATCAGTAAATCATGGGAACACTGCGGATGACTCTCTGTACCTATATGACATGCACTAAATGTTTCTGTAAAACTTTTATGGTAACTTCTATAAAGACCTGGGAGTAAAAGATCTAAAGGAATAAAAGATATAATGGCCTTTGAAATGTTTCGATTTACCTGTCTTTGTCTATCCTTCTTAACACATTTTCAAGGCCTTCTACTAAGAACATAGAACCTTCTGAAAAAACAAGGTGTTCATCTTTGTGCAGACACGTGCTGGTGGGTTGCTTAGATGTCTACATAACACTCTCAAGGTCTGGTCCAATTTATTGTGTCTATCAATATGAACAACCTCTTGAATGAGATATATCTAGGAATAAAGAGGAAGAGATATTGCTATTAATACTTATGTAGAATTTTATTTTTTAAAATAGTGTAGTCACCCTCTTTACCCAGTAGCTACACTGTGGATTGATATGGGCCAAAGGAACCCTATAAGATGAAAGCCCACCCATATGGGTCATGTACACACTCCCCGCTTGAGCCTCTCACAGCAGTATCTCTGGGACAAAGAACCTCTGCCCAGGGGTGGACAATACCCCGCCCACCACGCTTCAAAATATAATATCATTTAAGAGAGAAAAAGAGCAAGACTAGAAAGCTGGGCTTGCATTACTACTTCTCAAATTTCTCTGAAGATAAACATTTTAATAATACACTTAATTTTTTTCTTGCTATTTTTCTATTCTTTCAAGTTTCTGTAAGTTGTAGGAATTTACTTTTTTAATTTAAACATATGTATTTTTATTGGAAAATCTGTGATTCATAAATATTTTAATTTTTCTTTAAATCTGTCTTTATGGACAAGGAAAAAAAAAGTCTCCTGCCACTCTATCCTAAGCTCCGGGAACTTCCAATGTGAGCCTTGTCTCGGATCAGGTCCTCTGAACCTGTGGCCTTCCAAAGCACAGGTTGCTCCTGATGCTGTAATTATTTCTTCTCGCTCAGATTGGAAGGGCCAAGGCTAATTAGTCAGGTTTTCTCCTCCCAGGAACGAGCCCAGATGTGCTCGGAAGACTTTTCCCAGAAGCGTTTGCTTTTCTGCAGTCAGCTTTTTGTTGTCATAAGGAAGATCTATTGCTTTAATACTCACGCGTGTGAATGTCAGTATTTGGAGCGGACGTCAGGTAGGTGACACCACACACCTGGCATGTCTGAAACCCGCTCAGACATGACAGTAATGAACAGATAAGCGGCTGGAAGCCGGAGAAGGTGCGTTTCCAGCAAGGCGCACTTATGCAGGTTCATGGGGAAATGTGCAAGGGATATGCAGAGCAATTACTGTACTTTGCAAAGATGACAGTTTTTAATGATGCCATTATTTATTACACTGTGTGTTTTTCTGTGACAGAAGGACCCTCACTTTTTAGGTGACCTCTCTCTCTCTCTCTCTCTCTCTCTCTCTCTCTCTCTCATTCAAAATATTTTATAAAATAGGGAACTCTTTCAAACTAAACAGTATTTGGCACACAGTAGTTAGTTATTAAATAAATGTTATTAAAATACATGCCTTATGGCACAGAATATATAGATGAAGATAGAGAAATGTGTACAAATAGAAATTCTGTATATTCCACTGATATTTTAAAAGCCTAAACATCTTAACATGAAATGAGTACCACCCTCCGATAAGGACAAGCTTTCCCAATGAAGGGCTTCAGGTCTTCTAAGCATCAGACGCTTCCAACTTGGGATAATCTGATTTTATGGTCTAAGTAGTAAATAACCTGTTTTCAATTCCCCAGACATTTCCCCTTTGTCTGCTCTCCTCTGAGAGAAGTGCCAGGAGTCTCCAAACATAGCCCCTCAATATGGAAAATTTTGTCATTTTAAGATGCATAATCAACTAAATAGGTTATTGAAAAGACCTTTAATACAAAACACTTACACAAAATTTTCTGCTTTGCTGTTTTGAATAAATCCGTCACATTTTAAAAAAAAGCTGTTACAATAAAGGAATATTTTGTTATTTTAATTTTTAAATAGGTGTTATATTGGATTGTCAATTAAAAATACATATCTAATGATCAACAAATAAGAAAGGTTTAAAAATATTAGGGCAATCGTAACAAAACATAATAAAAATGCATCAGACCACCAAAATCTTTCGCCATAATAAACAGCTGTAAAATGGATGACATCAGCTTTAAAATATTTGCACTCATCTTGTGAAATAAATCTTTGTTCATGTTGGGCTTGTGGCTATGTTCAGTGATGAATAATGTAAAGCTTTTAATTAAAGATTCAAATTTTCTTACCATTTTATTTTCCTTAAGAGAGTGTTCTTTTTGAGTAATTTCCTTAGTAGAAGACTAGAATTCCAAACACCCAGAATATTACATATTGATTTCTTAATACTATGGTGCCTACTCTGAAAATTCCAAATATTTGGAACTCTTAGTAGCCTACCATATGACTAATGACTTCTACCTTATGACATAATGCCTAAGGTAAGATGCAAAGCCTTTGCAGGTACCAACAAAGACACAAACAGTATTATTATAAATACTTTTCAATTACTCAGGGAACAACAGAGAAGTGAACCTACACTTTGAAGACCCAAAGGGGTAACAGTATTTTAGCAGTGATTTTGAACTGATTTAAAAAAGTCTCATTTATCTTCACAAACAGATCAAAGTCTGCCCTCTGCTACCCTCCCAAGTTTTTTGTTGGTGGTGGTTTGTTTCTGTTTCAGAAGCCTGTAGCAACTACAAGCCCTTGGATTACATTTAATATAAATTTTCATCCAAAGAAAAATAGAGAATAAGACTCCCCAACATTGTGTGTGTGTGTGTGTGTGTGTGTGTGTGTGTGTGTGTGTGTGTGAGAGAGAGAGAGAGAGAGAGAGAGAGAGAGAGAGAGAGAGAGGGAGGGAGAGAGAAGTGACTTTTTAAATCACTCACATCTTGAGATATGCAGTTGCTCAGAGTGGAAAGGATGGAGAAGATGAAAAAAAATAATCCTTGATGGTTAAGCTTCCGGGTGTGGTGGTAAGAGGGTGCTGGTATTAAAGTGTGGGTTTGGGCACAAGAAAAAAAATGAGAGAGAAAGAGTGTAGGACCATCAGATGGATTAGTGGTCCTCTCCTCTCACTTGCTTGGTCATCAAATCCCAGCTAACTAGAGAGAGAAACCCAAGTGGCAGCAACCAGTTAACAACGGTGATGGCTGAGTACTCCAGGGGGCGCCACTCACATTCCACAGGCTGTGCCCTAAAGAAGGTCATTCACACCCATACAAAGTGAATGGTGACTCCAAAGCAACTGTGGAATTGTTGCCACAGATCATGCGGTTTCTCTGATCATTTCACACAACTCTAAGGATCCTGGTCGATAGATCCTTTATCTTCCCCAAAGTAAGAAATCTGGTCCAGAGATACTTCCTGAGGTAACTGTCCAGGACTGGGATCATTTGACCACTTTTCTGCGTGCAGTGTAGAGTTTCTGGTAACCCTGTGCCTCCAAGGCTCTGCTCAGTCCTACTTCACTCTACGTCCTCGGTCATTTTATATGTTTCAAATATAATTATGGTCAACTCTTGATTATCGCGGGGCCAATGCGGCAACTATGGATTACTATGATAATTTGAAAAAAATTTACACTATAGGTAATACCATTGTAGAAAACAAAAATAATAAACATACAGATTAGCACAGATAACTGCATACTATTGAGAACATGTCCATTGCTTGCCCCTCTCCTAGCAACAATGGACAGCATGGCACACTGACCTGAGTCCTTGCCAACTGGAAGAGTTATACTTTGGAGGACGGACCCTCACTTCCAGCACCCCCCCCCTCCCACCCCCCGCCCCAGAGTGAAGCACCAGCCAGTTCCACCATCAAGGCCTCCTTGGAGCACATTTCAAACCTTTCCCTCAACTCCCCCTCCCTGAGCTCCTTGCCCTAACGCGAACTTTTAGGAAAGTCTCTCTTTTTAGAGAATGGGGGAGGGGAGAGGACAGTGAGACAAAAACCAGTCTGTTTTCATTTCTGCTGCGCCTGCTACAAATGCAGTGTGATTATCCGTGTGCTACAGGTCACTGAAAAACAATGTGGGGACAGAGGACAGGGGCACTAGCTGCCCTAAAGTGTCAGGAGGCTTCTCAGAGGAGGCGACTTTCTTCTAGGTCCCAGGCTGAGAAGTAGCAGGAGTCTCTGCTGTTCTTTCCATGCTTCTCCTTAAATTAAAAACCACTGAGCACATGGAACAGACTGACATGCCTCGATGTGGGGTTGGGGGGGACAAGAAAAGATAAACCAAAAAACTTATATACTTATATGCATAGCCTACGGACGCGGGCAATAGGGTAGTGAAGACCTGGAGGAGTGGGTAGTGGCGGGGAGGAAGGAGGGGGGGAGAGGGGAAATGGGAGATATATGTAATAATATCAATAACAAAAAAATATATTTAAAAACAACCATTGAGCACGTTGGTGATGGGAAACACAGACACACACACATACACACACACACACATACACACACTCCTTATTAGCTAGAAATGCATACTGAAGAATTTACCAGTGAAATAGCATGATGTCTGTGATTTGCTTTCAAATACCCCAGGAAAACAAGAATGTATATGTATGGTATGGAAATGGATGAAACATTGGCAAAACAGTGATGATTACTGAAGATAAGTATTATGGGTTGAATGTGGTCCTCAAAACTCATATGTTGGAATTCTTACTCCCAGTGCCTCAGAATGTGACCTTATATTTGGAAATGGGTTTGTTGAAGATGTAATTCGTTCAGTTGGGATGAGATCATCCGGTGGGCCCTGATCCAATATGACTGTGTCCTTAGGGGAAATCTGGACACAGGTACATACAGAGGGAAGACCAGGTGAAAACACCGAGAGGAGGCCATCCATAAACCAAAGAACATCTGTCTGCCAGAAGCTACGAGAGGCCTAGAACAGCATGGCCCTGTGAACACTTAGATCTCAGACTTTGAGCTCCAGAACTGTGAGACAATAAATTCTGTGTTTAAGCCACTCATTTAAAAAATAATTTTTAAAATATATTTTTATTGACTTCAGAGAGGAAGGAGAGGGAGAGGGAAATAGAAACATCAATGATGAGAGAGAATCATTGATTGGCTGCCTCCTGCATGCCTGCCACTGGGGATCAAGTCCACAACCCAGGCATGTGCCCTGACCAGGAATTGAACTGTGAGCTCCTGGTTCATAGGTTGATATTCAACCATTGAGCCATGCCGGCCGGGCAAGCCACTCATTTTTTGGTACTTTGTTTTGGCAGCCCTTGGAATACACTAAGTCATAGGTCTACTGAAGAGTCATTTTGCAATTTTTTCCACGTTTGTAGGTGTTCGAAATTTCCCACAATACAAAGGTTTAAAAAAGAAGAAAGCCTCATAAGAAATCTCAGAAAAATTAATAATTCAGCTTCACTCCACTCAGGAAACTGCCCAAGTCCCAAAGTAGTCCTAATATCCAAAATACAGCTGGTCCCCCTTCCATCCATGAGTCTAATTTCACATCTGTAATCCCTTTTCAAGGGATCGCTGGGAAATCTCCCAAACAAGGGGCCGGAGAGCTCTACTGGGCCTCTTGGCTCTCTCAGGCTCCAAACAGCACATCCTCCTTGGAAGCATGATTGTAGGCAGCCTCCCGGTGCCTCTGCAAACCAACAGCACACGAGACAAGGAGGGAGGCAGCATCTTGCAGCACAGGCCCACGGTGAAAGCTTTTGTGAATTAGTTTTCTTCCCGAATGTGAACGAGCAACCGGATGCACTATGTTAATGGCATTTAACACTCAGTAGGCAGGTGAAGAAAAAGTACACCATCAAGTGCATTAAATCACCTCCTAATCACGTTTAAAGGCTAGTGAACCAGGGCCACCACCAATACTAAAATACATGATAACAAAAGCAGTCAGCGTTTTCCATACCATATGCTTGTAAGTGTTATTCTGCAGGGAACCAATTAAAACTGTGGAATAGTTTGAACACAGACATATGGAACAAAACAGGGCAACTTATCTTGTCACCGCGGTGCTTGCTCAGTACATCTATTAGGGAGGTGTAATCCTGAATTAGTAGTGCAAATAAAGGCGATCTTAATTATGAATACTAAAGCCCACACCAGCATTTAAAGTTCTGCTTTGGTCATGGCATCATTTCGAGTATTAAATGCAAGGAGAGACTGCTGTCACCAGAATCACATGAAATACTAGTCCTATTAAACATAAAAAATATAATCACTACAGCAAACTGTTCATCAGACTGGGTCTCAGCTTGCTCACCTATTCCATTGGGGAAAACAACAACAACATTCTACAAAATTCACAGGATTCCTGGTTTAAAAAATACACATTTTCAAAGTGCATGCAAAAGCACGTTGGGAAGAGTAGTAATGCTTGAACTAGGGCCTTGTTTTGATTGTTACTGGTGCAGCTAATGCAAAATAAGCAATGATCAAGACGAACTCTGGCAGCCATGAGTTAAAAATCTAGAGAGAGCTTTACGACATTTTTCTGACATTGACAGTAAATGACAACTTTAAAATAAATCTGAGTTACATTCCAAGGCCAGTCTGACTGGTAAAAGATAGTCAACATTTTCCATCTCCTCACTGGAGATTGGGCATTACTGCTTAATTTAAAATTAACATTTAAAGGAACCAGACACATTCTAATAAGATGGTTTAGACATCATAGGGACTGCAGGCTCAAGCAATGCCTCAGATACAGAACATTCGAGAAATAATAAAGATGAGATTAGGGAAAGAAGCAGAAAGGGCCCGCAGCTGAAAGAGTATTTTAACCATCACAAGGTAAGATCAGAGAGAGGGGCTGAGGAGGAAGTTAGTGCATGGGGACTCCATGAATTAATAAGAAATTAACACCAAAATTCCAGTAACCAACTTAAACACCAATTCCACATGCAATCAATCAATCTTCTTGTCAATAACCCCACTGTAATTGTCTGGGTTGTTGTTCCTAATAGATACTTCTCATGCCAATGCACCCATTTTTCCAGACATTCCTCCTCCTACACACCTTTCCGTGTGTTTCAGCCCAGAGAAGGACCTGAAGCGTTGTCAACTCCCACACATCTCAATCTCCAAGCCTTGGCATTGGCTATTCCCCCTCTCCCCCCTCGTATTCCCTTCTCCTTCATCTGCCTGGAGAAGGGTGACCCTTCTTTCAAAACTGTGCAAACATCCCTTTCTCTGTGAACCCTCTCCTGACCACCCACCCTCTCCAGTACCAGAGATTTCTGAATTATAAATAGACATCATCAGAGCTACTTGTCCTAAACTCTGAGCAACTTCAGGGCAGGACTTGTGTTTGAGTCACCCGCGTAAGCCCCAAACCTAGCAACATTCTGTGCACATAGTAAACAGGTGCTCAGTACATGTTTATAAATGAATGAATGAGGCACTGGGGCAGAGAGGCTCTCCCAACACTTAAGCCATAGCACTGCTAAGTGTCTTTTTCTACATCCTTCTGACATGTGTCTCAAACAGAAGAACGTCAAGATCACAAAGCGGGTACAGGAGCATAAAGAACTTTTAAAAACACATAGTCCCGTGCCATGCTGCCACATTCTGACTGGCAGAACTGAAGGGGGTCCAGGTGCCTATGTTTTTGGCAAACTCCCCAGGGAATGTGATGCACATCATAATCTAGGAAGCATGGCTCTATAACATATCAATAATAGAAACCGGAAACTGCTATTTCCCATGAGAAACCCATCTCAAGAGGAACCAAAGAAGCAGTCTTGGGTTTTAGAAGCAAAAGTATTTTAAAGATTTAATGGAAATAAAAATATATAATTAGCCCTAATCAGTTTGGCTCAGTGGATAGGGCCTCAGCCAACGGATTCAAGGGTCCCTGGTTCAATTCCGGTCAAGGGCATGTACCTTGGTTGCGGGCACATCCCCAGTAGGGGGTGTGCAGGAGGCAGCTGATCGATGTTTCTCTCTCATCGATGTTTCTAACTCTCTATCCTTCTCCCTTCCTCTCTATAAAAAAATATATTTAAAAATATATACATACAATTAACACTCAGAACTCAAAATCTCTTTGGATATGATTGAGATGAATCACAGAGAAATGTCACTCTCCTTCCTTCAATTTATACTCTCTTTCTGTGATACCCCGGCATACCCATTACACTTGGTGATGGTGGGTGGGGGTAAGGCTTGACATCATCCCGCCATTCTTAGTGAAATTGAAAAAGTGCCTGCCAATCATTCTAATGCTTCTAATATCTCTGCTACCCAAACACATCACTTTATGCACTAGTTTTAAAGTAACCATTGGATCTTGGAAGTAACTAAACCCAAGAGGGAGTTTTATATATAATTACCCCAATGCCTGCCTGTTTCTCTAGAACTGCAGTGACTCTAGAGAAACACTAATCAAACTTCATTACATGAAATATTTTTAGGCACATAATGTAATGCAGGCTGACACATTTAAAAGAAAGTTGTCTCCTCAGGATGCCATAGGATACATAAAGCTGGCATATAAAGAGGCAGGAGGCTCTATTACTAACTAGCTGGGAGACCCCACTCTAGACACTCCTGTCTTCTCAGCTTCAGATTCTTCACCTCTAACAGAAGGAGGTTTAACCAGAAAATCACTAACGTGCTAGCTAGATCATCAGTTTTAATGTTCTAGAACAGGTAAACAACAAAAGAATATGGGTGTGAATGAAGGATCCCAGGGGGGGTTATGTTTTAAGAAGACCTCTGCATTTTTCATGTAAAAATAATCAAAGGAATGGCTTTCTAGTGGTGGAATTCCAGGCATGCTGTACTCAAGACTTTGAGGTGACCTTTTAAAAATCCCTCTAATCATACAGTCCAGAGGTGATCTTCGTTGGCTGTTGACTTTTTCCTGAGTTTGTTTGATTAATGCTTAAAAATATGGAGACATTTGAGTGTAGTAACCAAATGTGGTCAGATGAGTAATCTACTACTTGAAGAAGGAAATTTTTCTCTGGGTTACAAATAATGCACAATTTTTCAGGGACAGGCAACTGTTATCTCTTAAAATATCCCTTTCAGCCACTGAAACTTGTAAAGAGTATCTACCTAGGGCAGTGGTCAGCAAACTCATTAGTCAACGGAGCCAAATACCAACCGTAAAACGATTGAAATTTCTTTTGAGAGCCAAATTTTTTAAACTTAAACTATATAGGTAGATACATTGTTATTAACTTAATTAGGGTACTCCTAAGGCTTAGGAAGAGCCACACTCAAGGGGCCAAAGAGCCGCATGTGGCTCGCGAGCCGCAGTTTGCCGACCACAGACCTAGGGGATACACTTGCTCAAGACAGAAAAGAAAATCTACCTAGGTACAGAGTAAAGATATCCTGTGGCCCTTAGTGGGATCTGGACTTAGCAGGAAGTGTGGGTTCAGCAGTGTTGTTGTTATTGACAGATTCTGGGGCTGATCAAGCTGTTTAGCAAGGGCAGGGTTAGGATCAATAGCCGCATAAGCAAGGCGCTGCAGGGCCTGCTGATTTCTCAGAAACTGTGCTCTGCAACAGAAAGGTCAGCCAGTCCTTGAGGCCACGGGAGATGCAAGGCATTGGTGACTCTGAGCACAATGATGCAGGCTGACCTGAGGACAGGGCCCCTGGTTAGAGAACCAAATTTTCTCTTTAAATTCTGAGGGAGAGGAGGAGAAGGAAAAGGAAGGGCAGTTGAGCCGTCTCTACTTTTAAAGCACCTAGACACATAAAAGATTTGAAGGGGGAATTCTTTGGAGGCAGGGAGGGTGTCCTGTGCAAGAAGATGAACCACAATATTCTTATGAAGAAGCAACTGCCCCCTTGGCTTGGGTTTTATCATCCACAGTTGAGTGGACCTCTTAGCTGCACAAAGAAAAGTTACTTAGGACCAGAAGTGACCCGTACCCAGAGAGTTCTGAATCCCTACAGCAACACTGCTATTTCCTAAGAGATGGAGGGTAGACACCCCCGCTCCTACTTTACAAAAGCTAGAATGTGCACAGTAAAAATGTTTTCTGAGGACTAAGATTACCAAGTAGTTTATGGGAACTTTCCCCCTTTACCATCTCTAAAAGCTGAAGCAGACAAAGTATTCATTCCTCTGGCTTTAATAGATTCTGTGACAGGTACCATTGGGATTAGAGCATTTCACAAGCTCTCTTCCAAAATTATAAAAGTCTAACTACTTGTCATGATTAACTCCCATCTCTTAACCCAAAAGCAATCTGAATTATAAGGAATTACTCTTGTTTTATAGTAAAATTTTTTAAAAGTAAAATAAAAGGAATGAGTGATTTAGTATAGTTGGGGGTGGGGTGGGGTGGGGGGGCGGATTTGAGACAGTGGCCTGGGTCAGAGCCCAGATCTGGTCTTTCTCAGATATGTTAAGTTCAGCAACTTCTTCTTTTGGGCTTACTTTTCTCACTTTGAATGAGGGGTTGTCTCTAAGCTTTTGTACATGTGGCTCCATTTGCTAGGAATCATTCACATACCACCTTCAAGACGTTTGCCCTACCCACAGATTACCCTGTTTGCTTACATTTTAATTGACTCACTTTTTAATATAAGCATATATTTCAAAAGAAAACCATATTTTTACTATTAAATATGAAAAGCTTAGATATAGAAAAAATTTCATGAACCACATCCAGCCATCCAAGAATTCATATTATATCATCTTCCTATAATACAAAACATCTCACCTTTTGGATAATACTGTTCAGTCCTGACCAACCCTTTTCATAATTTGGTAAGTTATGGCCTTGCTTGCTTTTAGAAGTTGTCATTCATTACCCTTTCTCTCTCTCTTGAAAAGACTGGTAGAAGTATTTACAGCTTTGGTTACCACACTAGCCATGTAGCACTTGGCAGAGCTTTGAGATAACAGATCAGTGACATACTTAGCTTGGGGATTGTTTTGAACGAGAACCCACGTGAATTCAGAAAAGGCAAAATTCCCCAAATAGTTGCAATATGGCTCCTGAGCATATCAAACAATTGGACCACATTTCAGTTTTATTGTCTCTTAGATTCTCTGTAATAAGAGGGACTCAAGCTGCTAAGAGACACTTACCACCTGACTCCCCGTTTCTTGGGCACAGACGTTACCCCAGGGAAATACATGATCTTCTGACTATTGCAAACTGATTACAAAAATGGTCCCTTTCCTTATCCATGCACTTACACTGAAACTTAGCCGCTCCTCTCATCAGAGAGGGGGACTCATCTCTCCACCCTCTGAACATGGACTGGCCTGTGACCTCCTTTGCCAATAGATGGAAGAGGTTATAGAGTGGCTACAAAAGTTAAAAGAGATAGTGCATGCAAATTAGTTAGCACAGTGCCAGGCACGTAGTCAGCCCTGGTTAAATGGTAGCAATTATCACTGAGTGTGTATGCTATGAAGAGCATGTAACCAGAATGCTGCTCTCTGTTTTAAGAATGTTGGTCTCCATATATTTCCCTCGTCCTTTTCCTCTCCTCTCCCTATTCACTTATTTTTGCCTGGGTCCACATGTTACCAATTGATGGCATATCCAGCTGAAAGGTTTGCACAAAATACACTTGGGTTACAGTTCCTAAGAAAGCAGGCATTAACTATTCCATCCTTGGGTTATCGAAACCCCAGAGAACTCCAGGTCCACCGCCCTAGAGTTAAGGACATTTATGGCATACCCTAGTGAGGACTTGTTTAATCCAGAATATCCCCCTTGGTTAATTCTGAACCCACATTGAAGAACTAGGAAAATAGTCACAATGTATTGAGTGCCATTGGCGACATGTTCCATATGCATTATCTCATTTAATTTTCACAGTGACTCTCTGAACTTCCTGAAATAGAGCCTAAATTATCCTCACAATACAGATGAGAAGACTGAGGCTTGAAGATGTGAATAATTTGTCCTACCATGTGGAAGGTGCTGTAAGAAAAATAAAGAACTGATTCTTGTACCCCAATCTCTCAGCACTAGAGAGCCCTTCAAATTTCTTTCTCCATGTTTTGAAAGTTTTTATCTACCATTTAACAGCAGTATTAGTTTGGAAATATTAAAATGGATCCCTGTCTTGGGAGATCTCAAAATGCTAGAGCCCCTGGTTTGTAACAGCTGAACGAACTCCACATCTTCATTTTGCAATTGCATAAACAGAAGCCCAGAAAGGATCAGCAACGTGCCGAGGTCGCCCTGCTCCTATAGACAGGAAAGCACTGGCATCCAGATCTCATTTTTCTCTGTAGCCATTTCTTTCTCCAAGACAGAATGCTGCCTCTAAAACATGCACTAGTCACAAGGACAATATGGAACCAGAGTCCCAGTGGGAGAAGACAGATGAAAGAAACAATCATTGAAGAGGTTTGCCACATGTTTCTTCATGGCAGCAGCTCTGTAAATGCCACATGTGGATATGCTGGTGTGCTGGGAAGAACAGCACACTGTGCCATCATTCTTTTAATTTAGAGCTTGCTTTACAAGATGATATCACACCCTTCAGCTTGGTGTAGTAGAGGCCAGAACAGTGGAAAAAAGCTTCAGGCAGTAAATGAGACAGAAGTAGGACTTCAAAGACAAGGTAAAAAGTATGTGATGCCTTGCCCAGGGAAAATTAGGGCTGAAGATCTCCCATCCCAATCCTAGTATCCCACTAATCCTCGTCCCCTGATGTTTCCCAGGACAGCTGAAAGCAAAGAAAGGAGAAGATAGGAAATAACCGTCAATGTTTATTGAGCACCTATTTATTACATGACAGGTAGAGGACTAGGATTTAGAAGAGATGGGCAGATTTAATCTTCAGAGCAGCAACCCTGATTAAGTGTTGACTTTATCAAGAGGTAGCACAGCATGGTGGATAAGAGCGTAGACTTGGGAGCTAGACTGCTGGGGTTGAAAACCTAGGTCCACCCCTTCCTGCCTGTGTTAGCGCAAGCAAATTTCTCATCTCTCTCCACCTCAGATTCTCTATCTGAAAAATAGATATAATCATATCTACCATATCTACCAAATAGAATTACTGTGAAAATGAAAGTATTTAGCAAATACTTAAAGAATATATATAACTACAGGCCCAGTGCACAAAATTTGTATAGGGATAGGGTTCTTAGGGCTAGTCGGTGATCAGGGCCGGCCAGGGCCTTCCTTCCCCTGGCTGCTGGCCAGTACCTTCCTTCATTCCGCGCTGCCCCCTGGTGTTCAGCGCACGTCATAACGAGCAGTCGAACTCTCGGGTCCGTGGAACTCCCAGTTGGTTGAACTCCCAAGGGGACAATTTGCATATTAGCCTTTTATTATATAAGATACTCTGGTACATGGCCATAGCTGAATAAACATTAAGTAATATCACATTTATGAGTAAACCAAGGTCCAAAGAGGTTAAGAAATGGTCACACAGTTGAGAAGTCACTAACTTGACATTCTGATTCCATGACCTTTGCTCCTTTCCTTTTACCTTGGGGCTGCTCAGGCTGAGTTGATGGGACAAAGTCAGCCATCCAGGCCAGAAGCCTCATTCTGTTCCCTAGTAAACTCTCCACAGAGCACTGACCTGCATATTTCTACTCATTTCCCCCAGGACGAGTCCCCTAGGGTCAAGCCACTGGCTCTGGACAGAGTCCCATGCCTCTCCTCGCTGCCCTTCCAGAATTCCCCAGCAAACCATGCAGCTGTCCCAACTCACACATGCCCCAAATGCACTGTAGTCACCAGATGAAACAAGAACTTTATGCAACAACTTTCAAAACTTTCACTTCGCACAATGACTGGCGGGCATGAACACTCAACCTACAGATTAATTTCGCTAAGAGGAATTAAAGCCCCTACTTGCTGTATTAATTTTGATTTAGTTTTATTTAAAGTACACCTTAAACTTGAAAACATAAATCTGACTGACTATCAGCTCTAAAATTGATGGTATTGGAATACCTAATATGTTTTTCAGGGGTTCAAATTCCCAACTGGTAGAAGTCATCACCATCATTGTCATGGAAACAAAACAAAATATTTTTATTATGAATCAAACACAGTTCTAAGAGTTTTGCATCTATATCTAATTTAATCCTCAAGACCTCTAAGGGGGATCTATTGTTATTCCAAGTTTATATTTAAAGAAACAAAGGCACAGAGCACTGAAAGGATTTTCCCAGGCAGTCTTATTCCATAAATGCTTCCCTAGTGATCTAAAAAAGTTGACCCAGCTTCCCCACAGCCCTAACTTGGGAAACAGATGCAGCCTAAAGTTTCCCAAATGTGCCACAGAAACACCGTCCAAGCCTCATCTGAAGGCATGAGAGATGACGAAATAGCTAGTGGAGGTTTTCACTGATTAATAATATTAAAAACTGCCAAGTTATGTCAGATTTCTTATTCAAAGCTTTTATTTGGTGAATATGACCACTAGTAGAATGGAAGTGTGGTCTGTCCAGTGTCCACCTGACAGGATAAATTCCAGCTTTAGAGCATATACTCCACTGCAACGTTGTTCCTAATCACTAACCCCTTTCCTATAGAAGGATCACAGTACCTCCCTGTGCAATGCCATGTAACTGCAGCACATGCCTCTTGGAGGAGTGTACTTCCTACTCCACCGGCTTGGCCATGTGACTTGCTTTGGCTGATGCAATACGACTGGAAGTGGCTTTTTCCAGTTCTAAGAACCATCAGGGAACCCTATCAGCTCCCTTTTCTTCTGCCCGAGAGCGGCCTGTCCCGTGCAATTGCAGCTTCTTTAGCTGCATCCAGAATGCAGTGGGCACCTGGAGCCACAGCTCCGTGTAACAGGAGCGAGAACGTCCCTTTGCTGTTGAAAGCCACTGACATTGGAGATTTTTGCTACCAGGACATAATCTAGTGAAAGCCAATTGATATAAAGCAATATCTAAAATGATTCCTAAAAACTCAAAGCTGTTTGCTGATCATCTCCCAACTACATTAGGACCTGAAGCCCATCTGGGCTCCTCCTAATAGAAATAGAAGTCTGTGTTAAGGGAAAAGGAGTTGGAAAGGGCAAAGGGGCTGTGGGAAATAGAGTGTGAGTAAAGAGCACACCAGAGAAGCAGGGTGACTAAGCAAAAGCCATCCACAAAGGAAAGGCATAAATAATAAAGGAACACCGTCCACAACAAAAGCTCACATATAAACAAGCACCACTAACAACAGGGAGGGAACAAAGAAATGGAAAGCAAAGGACTGCCAGAAAGGCCATATCCCAAAATGAGAAGAAAATTTTTAAATGATTTAGATAAAGAAGGAGGCCAAAGAGTGACGAGGAAAACTGTGAATGGTTTTGTTTCAAGAGAAAAACAAAACAGTTTGATGCAAACATTTTGTTTCCTACAGCAAGTCCCTCTCCTGGGACAATCCCAGGGGTTCTGTTATGAGCCTGCATTTCCTAAGACCCTGCCACTTCCTTCACTTCTCCTGTCCCACGCCCCCTCCCCCCAAAGCTCATTAACAAATGTGTGGTCCCATGTTTTGTACTGGCAAAGCATAAGGGATAGTACATAATTTTAACAGCAACACATAGTAGAAGCAGGTAGTATGTACAGGGCCTGCCTTCTGAGGAATTAGATTGATGACTCTCCTTGCGGCATGATTGCAGAGAGAGTCATCAATCTAATTCTTCTCTCACCTGAAATATAAGCACTAAAGAGCTCTTCCTTGGCATTAGATTTTTAACACCCCGGGAGACAGCAGCACCATCTCATTGGGCATCTCCACGAAGCGTGATTGTACTGCGAGGCTGCAAGAAGGCAAGCAGGGCAACACCTCCTCTGGAAAAACAGTCCATTTCAGCAGGGGGCAGCCCCCTTCCAAGTCTAAGGAATATTTTAAAGGGGCCATGAACAGTGGCCTGTCTCTCAGCAAATCAAAGCTCTAGACCAGCGGTTCTCAGCCTGTGGGTCGCGACTCCTTTGGGGGTCGAACGACCCTTTCACAGGGGTCGCATAAGACCATCCTGCATATCAGATATTTACATTACGATTCATAACAGTAGAAAAATTACAGTTATGAAGTAGAAACAAAAATAATTTTATGGTTGGGGGTCACAACTTGAGGAACTGTATTTAAAGGGCCAGAAGGTTGAGAACCACTGCTCTAGATTCTCACTATGCAAACTGTGGTCTGGGAGCTGGCAGCTCCTGAGAGTGTGTTAGAAGTGCAGCATCCCAGGTCCCACCTCAAACTGCACTGAGTCAGAATCCGACCTCCATGCACATGAACTTAAGAAGCCCTGCTACAGTGACCACTCCTCCTGAACTAACTGTCTCACACCCCTGAGGAATGCTGAAATGGAAGTGAAGACTCTCGGGTATAGATAGCATACTAGACACTTAGCGCTATATACCAGGCATACCAGTGCCCATCTCCAAGGACCGCCGTGTAAACCGCAGAGTAAATACTGATAGGTATTCTACTACCTTGCTTTCTTGCCAAGAGCATGTTTTGCTGAGGGTTGGGTGTCAGGGGTAAGAAGCAAGATTAAGATGTTATGGGGAAATTAGGGAAGAGAGAAGACCCAACAAGGGATATTGGTCATGGCAAGACACTCGCTTAACCTGAATGCTTCTATCTGGCTCCCCATGTTCTCTGTTCTAAGTCTTTAAAAAAGCAGAAGTGTATCCAGTGAGGAGTTGGATAGCGAGGGTTGTGGTCCACAGGGTTTCCTTCCAGAACTTCCTGCCCCACAGCATGCTAGTTATTGGCAGATGTGCAGGATTTAACAACTACTCAGCTATGTCTCTCAATCAGTTCCACTCCCATCCCAACACTTACCAGAAATATCACCCCAAATATATTTCCCTCAGCATATATTAAAGCTTCCCAACATGACATCTAGAAAGGAATTACCATACCGTACACAAACCATCCTGTAGATAATAAATTTCTCTTAAAAATTATATTAGGTTTTCAGAATAACTGATGTCCTATAAACCTGAAATTGTTATTAATACAGAATTTCAAGCCCAGACTAACCTTGAGCTCCATCTCTCTAAATCTCCTTTCAATTATATGTGGATGTTTCACTTTTTTCATCAGCATGAATTCATCAAACTCTTAAATAGATTGGAAAACACAGGCAACCCAGCACCTCTATGCATAGGCCAATGTGTCTGGTGCATCTTCATCTTTGTGGGTATTGAATTTAGCCATCGTGTGGCCTCTGTCTGGCCATGGTTATAAGAAATATTGGCCCAGAAAAATATGTTTCGTAGTGTTTTGAAGGAGAAGAACTCAGTGTACACTACATTAAATGGCACTAAACAGAAATTACTCCCTATTGCATAAATATGGGTTGCATACAGGGTTTGAGCCAGTTAATGAATATGATCCAAATGAAGAATAGTGAGGATGGGGTCAATAGAAGGAGAGAGAGAGAGAGAGAGAGAGAGAGAGAGAGAGAGAGAGAGAGAGATATTTTCACAGAATTACACCTCCTCGATAGCAAGGAAAGAGCTGATATTACAGGCAATTAAACTTCCGTCCCCCCATTACATAAAACTCTCAACTGAAGTCAACGTAAGTGACATCCCATCACCTGTTGCCCACAGGCCCTCCAGAGACCGGCCTCTCAGGAGCCCCTTCCCGTCACAGCTGACACTTGGTCCCCAGCGCCTGTGGAGCTCAGCATGTTTCCACCAAACACACATCCATTCATCTCACGCTTGCGAAATGTTCGAGTTCATCACACAAAACTCCAAAGCTCTGTGGACTTGCTTTCCTGTAACACAGCTACAGTATGCATTTGTTTCATCATCGGATATTTTCCTCTTGGAAAAGTGCCCTGTATTTTCACTTGGCCGTTTTCTTTTATGAAGATGAATCCAAACCAACCAAAATCTCAATGAAACTTTCAAACTACTTTTTGAAAGTGGGGGCCAAGTTTTGTTCTTACAGATCCTATTGGCATAAAGGGCTTGAAACCCAGAAGACATTCTACAGCCACTTTGCCATTTACTAGCTGCATGTCCTTGGGCAAGGCTGCATGTCCCCTCGCTGACCTTGTTCTCTCGTCTGTGATGTAAATATAAAACATGTCCTTATCCAAGGTTGATCAAATGAGATTGCATAGGTAGAAGCAGTTATGAAGTACAATACCATGGCACTTGAATTACCACACCAAGTACAACAGCAACTGGCTTGACTGCTCCATAAGGCTCAATCCTTTTGAAATAATTGAGAGCGGAAGTGAAAAGAAAAAGAGGAAGTGGCCTTTCGAGTCAGATTCTACTGCATGATCTCAAAGAACAGCTGTACTTGGCATAGCCCAGACTGTATTATGTTCACCTTAATTTAGCAGCAAGGCAGCTTCGGTTATTTGCTCAGATCCACATTTTAAAAATTAGCATAGCACTCTCCCCACTATTCTGTGCAACCTCGCCAATTTGTCAGGAGCACAGATCTAGGTGCCAAGAGATCTGAAAATTATGCTTGGCTCGGTCACAGTGTTCTGTGGGACAAGTTAACCTTCCTGAACTTCTCTGAGTCTTGAAATTTGGTGGATTTCATCCAGTTGGACAGATTTATCAAGAAACTTGAGAATATTTATATCTTTTGCTCCAATAGTTACATATTTGAAAAGCTATTTTAAGGACACAATCTTAAACAGGATAAAATGTGTTAGGCACAACAACTTTTTAATGCAATTAACAATATCAAAAAGGAGAGATAATCAACATGTTTATCCATAGAATATCTTTTTTATTATTTAAGATGCTGATTTGGAATACTCTGTAATAACAAAGAATTGTTTAACAAATAATGTTAAGTACAATAAAAATCAAGATGCCAAAATATATAAATATCCTATTTTAATCCTATGCACAGGAAAGAAAGACTAAGAGATATTGCCAAGAGTCATGCTTCAATGAAAGTGGGTAATTTTTACTTTTTCTATTATCCACAGTTCATTTTTCAGCCTTCCTTTATTTCCCAAATTTGCTTTAATGTTTATTTATTCTATTATAAATCAATGAAGCCTAAAACATAATACCAGGAGGTGAAAATGCACAAAGTCTAAAGCCATCTGTTTCAGTTGAAGATTCATCCTTCCACAATAGTTCCTACGTTCGGTCTGTGATTATGATAACTAACAGTTTCACAGCAAGAACTCACTAATAAACGACTAAAGCTTTTAGTTGTTATACTATGCCTGTTGTCCACACGGCTCTCTGAAGTGACAGGTCAGCGTGAGTCTAGTGTGACGGAGTGATCAGGGTGGCTAGATACAAATCTCGCCGATGGCCAAAGTCCAACCCAGGAGCCAGTAGTAACCAGCCCGGCTCACTGTTTGTGATATTCTTCAAAGCAGACTACGTGAGTGCTAGCTCAGGAAGCTCTCTGAGTGTGAGCTGGTTTCTACAGCGATGTCATGCTTGGTCAGCAGGCTATTTGGGCATGAAATGGTGCCACAGGAGTGAGCAACACATTTTTTCCCTCCATAAGGCTCAGGCTGTCCTAATGCTTTGGAGAGCTAATGAATTTTTCAAAATATTTTAAAAGCCCATTCTGGAGTGGCATTGTGACCTGCATCCAACTCCATGAGTTTATGTCAGTTTTTCTGGAGACTGGAGCCAAGGATGATGGCACTTCAGGCCACAGGCCAAGGGTATCGGCCAAGTGGCCAGGACACAGTAACGGAGCCACTGAAATTACTTGGATCACGCACGGCTTTACGTTAGGGTCTTACAAAACAAATGCACGATGAACAAATAGAGGGAATATGCAGCTAGAGGATAAAATTCTCCCTCCTAGTCACCTTTTCTGTGACCTTTATACATTTCCTAAGACCAGCCTTTCCGTTTGTCCACAACCTAAAATTAAACAAACAAAAATTCCTCCCAATGATCTTGATAAACACTCAAAACATAAAACACGGAAACCTGAATCAAAGGGTAGGCTTGTATTAATCCACAAGAATTAGTTGGAATACTGCTCACCTTGCCCTGAAATAATCCAGCCCTCCAACAGGCCGTGCCTCTGGGAGTCTGTTTATATTGTAGCCGCCAAAGGGTGAAAGAATCCCCCCTGGTAGCTCAGCCAGGGAATGCTGCTTGCAAAGCAAATTGGGCTGCTCAGGGCCGGGAGGGGGGTGGGGGGAAGCAGAGAATGCGGGATGGGAGGGTAGAGACCAGCCCCCTTGCCTCCCTGGAGAGGGGCCCTGGGACACTGTCTCCCAGGGGAGCAGCTGGGCATGTGTCCTCTCAGATTTACCCATGGCCGACAGCAGCTGATCTGTCCACCTGCTGTGACACTTCTGTCTTCCCAGAGCCAGGTGCCGTCTGGCCAGCACCACTGACCCCTTGCTAGAGAATGTGTGTTTGAAGAATGTAACGCTGTTTCTACATGCAGGAAACACCTCTGCCTCAGCTCTTCCTTCTTTTCCATTTTGGAGAGCAAGAGGCAGGCATACACATATCTCTTTTGTACCCTTTAATTAATTGTTAGATAAAGTTTCACAGCAAAACAACTGGACTTTTCTTTTAAAGAAAAAAAAATCACTCATCCGAGAAGTCCTGTTTTTTCACCTGAAGAAAATGGTTCTTTTTTTTTAAAAAAATTATTTTCTTGTTTAAAGTATTACAAATAGTAGTACATATGTCTCCTTTTTTCCCCCATTCACCATCCATCCCCCGGCCTCCCTTACCCCCCGGCACATGCCCTTACCCTCCCCCGCAGTGTCTTGTGTCCATTGGTGATGCTTATATGCATGCATATAAGTCCTTCGAAATGGTTCTTATGAATGGGAACCCTTCCATAAAAACCTTTTAAATAAGTGAAAGCCCATCAGCCCTCAGGCTGTTCTTAGGGACCTTATTTTACAGGCCCCTGGGCCCTCCTGCAGCTCTGCTGTAGAGTCCGGAACCAGGTTTAGCCGTGAACTTAGGATGGGGGTGGGGAGTAGGGTTTCTCATGTCCTGTACCTGCCTCAGGCCTACCTATACCTTCCCGATCAGGCTTACAACTTCAGCCCCAACACTGTCCGTCCCGACTCCTGACTCACTTGTTATAAACCATGACATTTCACTTAGCTGGCTTCACTCAAGAAGGAGGTCTCCTATGCAAGGGACTTTTCCAGACAGCCACAGCTTACCCTCCATGTGACAATTTCTTTTCTATTTTAATTAGCTAAGTTGGAAATTTTTCTGAAATTGCTTGAGTACCCCCACTTTTCTCCTTAAATGGGACACTGAGCTTAAATGATCTTCCTTCTGTGATGATTCAGGGCCATTACTGTGAACATCAGTGATGGACTTGACCTCACTGATATTATGGTCCCCAGAAGCTGTGCAGATATTTAGCACTATTTATGTACCCCACAACAGATGAAAGGGTACTAAGGGAGGGCCTGGGTCTGCTTCTTATAGGTTCTGTTTGATTTTGGTTTTGTTTGTGTAATTCTTCCATTGTAAGTTACCAGCAATTACAGCCTTTGGCAGCCTCTCCTTCCATCACCCCCAGCTGAGAAAACCAAGCTTGTCAAAGCGCAAGTTACTAAATGACGATGATTTTTATAGTGACGATGATTTTTATAGCTAACGTTCCCCGAGTCTTTGCTGGGTTCCTAGCATTTTCTAAATGACTTACAGGTATAGCCTCATGAAGGGGCTCAGAAATGGAGTTTGGACATTTTGCCGTGAGAACAGAACTAAGTATAAAGGTATGTTTCACTACTTGCCTGAAAGAAAGCTGCCTTTGCCTAATTCCCGGTTTTCAGGAGACTTTAGGTTGGCTGATGCTGCCAAATTAGTGAACTCCGGGCACATGAACTGTGCCTCTTGCAACTCATTCTAGCCTGGATTTTGGAAGGATTTTCTTCTCTCTCTCTCACCACTTTTCAAACTTGCTTCCTCCCTGAATCATTTGATTCTTCTCTTTTCTCCTGTTTTCCTTCCCTTCCACCTCCTCTCCTTTTTCCTTTCTCTCCCTTTTTCTGTGCTCCTACATGCATCTTAAGTATAACCAGCAGTTTCTGGGACATTACTCAGCTGGAGGACTTGTCCGCACAGCTGAGAACTGAGCCCCAATGCCAGCCCTTCTCCTTACTAGCTGTGTCACCTGGGGTGAGCTCACCCACCTTACAATCAACCATCCAAGTAATCCTTCCAGTCTCCAGCAAGCGAGTGGCAACAATGAAGAAATCTGCAAAACCAAAAGTTGTGCTCACAACCTTGGTTGATTCCTCAGTTATCTGAGGGTTTTTAATATAAAACAGTCAACACAGAGAAATGAATCTCTCTTGGGTCAAGTGAACTTACCCCTCAACCCTCCTATCAATGTGTCAAATTGTTCACTTTTCATTTAAAAAGAATGAAATGTTCCAGGACATCTGGTGGGAAGAGGTACTTACAGATGAGGGGAAGGGTCCTGGAACTGGAATCAGGTGATTTGGGACAAAGCCTCTGCTCTTTAGTGGCCGTGGAACCTTGGGCCAACCTCACTGAGCCTGCAAAAGGAGAATAATGGCTACCTCACAAGACCATGGTGGGCACTGAGTTTTCAAATCAATGTATCAACGTACAAAAATGTAACTCTTATAGATAGTCAACAAATTTTAGTTGAAGGAAAGGGAGCGAACCATTGCCCCTGTTGCTAAACAGGGCTTTCTGGCTCTCTTGTCATCAGTGGCTCCCATCATGCTTTTATTATTGTGGATGAAGAACACATTCTCATCTTAGTACAAGCATACCTGCAACAGCCCTGGGTGGGGAGTGCTATTATTGTTCTCACGTCACAGATGAAGGAACCGAGGCTCAGAAAAGTGTGAAGTTGCCTGATGAGTAAGTAATTGCCTGATGAATAAGTAAAAATGGCAACGTCAGGCTTTGAAATCAGACATCTGGCCCCTGGAGTCCACACGATCAGGGAAAGAAGTGAGGAGGACAACAGGATCTTTAAGGTTCCTCCAAATCCAAAAGTGCTCTCCGAGATTCTTCCTAAACCTTCCTATCAGAGCTGGCAACTTTTACTACAGGCTGCTTCATGTTACCGGGTTGGGGGCTCAGGTATAGAAATGTGTGGTTCTTACTGCTCCCAGGGAATTCACCAATCATAAAGGATGATAACACAGATATGCTTTTGATTTATTGATGTCTACTTTCAGCCACTTGTTTTGATGTATCTGCATAATATATTAATTGCTAAAAAAGCTAATTCTGAAATGTGAGTAGATACACCCTAAACTAAACAAGACCTGTTGCCAAAATATATTCAAGACCATATGCATTCCATTCAGCCTTGCATAAAAGCTACCCTTGTTATTTTGTTTTTCTTCTTCTTTTTTTTAAATATTCAGATGAGGGTATGTTTTCATTGATTTTTTTTTAGAGGGAGGGATGGAGGGAGGGAGGGAGAGAGAGAGAGAGAGAGAGAGAGAGAGAGAGAGAGAGAGAGAGAGAGAGATTGGTTGCCTCCTGTATGTGCCCGAACTGGGGATCGAACCTGCAACTTTTTGGTATATGGGAGAACACTCCAACCAACTAAAATCAATTAAGCCACCTGGCCAGGGCTAGCCTTGTTATTTTGCAGTAACATTTAGTATAAAGTACCTACTCTGTGCAAAGTGATCTAAATGTCTCTCACCACCTTCCACTCAACCAACCTGGGTCCTGCACACTGTCACCAGCCCTTCTTCAGATTCAGACCTCTAAGAGTCTATATCTGTTCGTCCACTTACTCATTTTTACTGAGCCACTACCATGTGTCCCAGTTTGAGCAAGACTTTTGCCCTATGACTTTATTCAGTCTGAAAACACTTTGCTCTTTTTGTGCTTAGTAGAGTCATGGCTCCTGGTCCCAAGAAGCATCTGAAGTATATAGCAACTCCAAAGCTTTGGATGCTGGATAAACTGATGGGTGTTTTTGTTCCTCATCTATCAACTGATCCCCAAAAGCTGAGAGAATATTTGCCCTGCATCTTTTTCTAAGGAACAGACTTAAATCTGCCCTGACAGGCAGTGAAGTAAAGAATATCTGCATGAAGCCATTCATTAAGATTGAGGTCTGAACTGATACAGCCTAGACTGGTGGTTTTGTGGACGTCATCAGCATTGACAAGACCATAGAGCATTTCCCTCTGATTTATGGCACCAAGGGTGGCTTTGTTGTTTATTGTATCACACTTGAGGAGGCCAAGTGCAAGTTGTGCAAAGTAAGAAAGATCTTTGTAGACACAAAATAAATCCCTCATCTGGTGACTTTCCACTACCCAGATCCCTTCATCCATTCAGATTGATTTGAAAACTGACTGGCAAGATTACCGATTTCAACAACTTTGATACTGTTAACACGTATATGGTAATGGGAGGTGCTAATTTGGGAAGAATTGGTGTGATCAGCAACAGAAAGGGACATCCTGGTTCTTTTGATGTGGTTCAGATAAAAGATGCCAATAGCTTTGCCCCTCAGCTCACCAATAGTTTTGTTAATGGAAAGGCAATAAACCAGGCATTTCTCTTTCCTGAGGAGAGAGACTGTCAAACAGAGCAGGAAGTGAAATGATCTCTAGGTAACAGAATTGGAAGGTCTTTGTACTTAATTAATGATAATATGGCATGATTCATTGCCTCCCCGGCAAAACACACACACACACACACACACACACACACACACACACACACACCCCTACTTAGTGAGCTTCAGGCACTGTACCAGGCCCTGGAGATACCATGTCCTGGTCCATACTTTCATCAATCAAATAAACATGCCAAATAAAGATATAATGACAAGCTGAGATAAGTGAGCTAAAAGCATTGCAAAACAAGCAAACAATAAAACACCTGACTTATAGACATGAAATGGGGGGGGGGGGGAGGTATCGTTCAGCAAAGTCATCCCTTTTTCTGCACTTGATGTAAAGAAGAGGTAGGAGTTATTTAAGCCGGGGGAGGGGCGGGGGAGCAAGAGAAGAAGCCAGCAGACACTGGACAGCCAACTGGGCCAGAGCCCAGGGTGAAATTAAGAGTGTTGTCTGTTCATTCTCCTAAGAGCAATGGGAAGCGACTGAGGTTTTAAGAAAGGGGAGGGAAAGTGTGAAAGATGCTTTCACAGCGATATACCTTATAGCAGTGGGAGAGTGGTTTGCAGGAGACCAACCGGTTAGCTGGCCACTGCTTGGCAGGATAGAGGAGAAGGAAATTCCAAGTTGAAGAAAATGAATGAATAACAATGTTATTCACTGAGATAAGGAATTGAAGAAAAGGACCAACTTGGGGGCAAATGGGGAGGAGCAACCATCGTTCCAGGTTCTGTGCTATGGGTTGTAGGTATATTATTTTGGCTTTACAACAAGCCCCGCAAAGTAGGCATCATTATCCCATTTTTCATATTAAAAACTCAAGGCTTTTTTTATGAGCTTTGTTTTTCTAACCAAACGTTCATGAGTCTGATTTTCCTGGGCAATCTAGGGGTCAGTTAACCTCCCAAAAGTTCTTAAGATGAGAGATTAACTTTCCCTGGAAATCAAAGCCAAAAGCCACAGGGCTCAGACAGAAGTGGATCTGGGACTTTGCAGGAGATGTTAAGTAGGCTGCTGTGGGACCCATGGCAAGGCAGCCCTGTTGGACTGTGTAGGTTGTGTACTGCACAAACTTAGAGGGTGCCCATCATTCGAAGTCCATGTGACTATATCAGCCCTGTCCCTCCCAGATTCTTTTCAAAGACTCTAAACTCCACGACTCTCCCATAAGCCCCAGGGTTCGAAAAAGAATCACCAACCAAGGCAACACCATGCACTTTACCTCTCCAGTCCCCATATGTTCTTTCCTCTTTTGAAACCTCCATCCAGACCCAGGTATTCCTCCCTCGCCATTTTTTTTTTTTTTTTTTTTTTTTTTTTTTTTTTTTTTGCTCAGCCAACACTCCAAGGAGGACTGGATGTAAGGAAAGAGTGAGGCCTTCATCACCAAGACACCATTGCTTACAAGAGCTCCCCAGAGAAGTACACCAAACCCAAAATGATGTCACTATCTGCCCAGATAAAGGCTTCATAGAAACAAACAGGTTTCTAGGACCAACGCCGTTACTTTTTTACCTAGTCAGCATAAAATATTCCCAAATCACTGATTAAAGGGTGTCCTCACTCACCTGAGCCCATCCTTCAAGAACCTAGGTGCTGTCTGAATGGGAGTGACCAATTCTTCACCATCAAGGCAGACCAATCCACTCTGAGATTCACAAGGGAAAAGCCTGGTCTCCTCTGCGGCCCTGAAGCTGGGACATTCACAGCTCATGGTCTGAAAACTCCAGCAGTGAGAAATGGAGCTGACTCCTGGCCTAAATCCGCCAAGGGCATTTTTCTCATCGGGCCCTGAGGGGTGGCTCCACATTCACAGAAGAGCTTGGGTTCCTGAGTTTCCTGCTCAGGATGCTCTGGCAAGAGGCACAGTCTCAAATGCACCAGCTCTCACTCATGATGGGGCAGGAACTGATCCCATGGACGCTGATCAGAATGAGCTCAGCTCGCCAAGGGAAACTGCTCTGCCAGCATCTCACGGTTGCCAATCCTCACCACAGCGGCTCTTTGAAAGGTATGGCTCTTTCCCTTTAAAGACGTTTTTTATTGACACGCACCACCTTCTTCCCATAAAGGAAATCAGGAAGAAAAGATTCACCCAATTTCTAGTCAAGATGATTAGTCTGTGGGCATGCTGCAGTGTTTTTCTTTCTTGTTTAAAACCCCAGCCCCTCTATAAACTCTAATGTGGTTGTTCATGTAGAGTTTTGAGTGTGCCTTCTTGTCTCTAGACCACATACCACGGAGTATAAGTTGGCAGGTAGGTCACCCAGAACTTTTCTTCTGAAGAAGTCCACCTATTGGCCAATACCCACTGCAGATATGAGCCCTCCACCTGCAGTTGTCACTTGCTGAAGTGGCAGATGCGTTCCCCAGACGGTAGTGGTAGCCCTGTCCCCACCCTGTCTTTGAAAACAGCATTCCTAAGGCATTAATATGCCCTATATCCTTCCGGTAGCAGCTGACACTCTGGCCACACACACCCAAGGCTGGCATGACCTACAACTTAGGGCAGTGTGCTGCAGAGGCCCTCCCCCACCTCGCCATGGCCTTGAGCAGCTGCTTGAATTACATCAGCCTGTGGGGTCTGGGCAGTGGGAGAGGCTCAGCAGCCAATCTACTCAGTGTGGGAACCATGGCTTTCTGCCAGCCAGAGCCCCATCTACCTCCTCCCACCCCCACCCTTCCCAGAGTTCATGGGGACTTGGACTGTTTACTGCCATCATGAGGCCTGAATATTTTGTCTGGGCCTAAATATTTTTCTGAGCTGGCCACCATGAAACTGGAAAACAGTTCCCAAATTAGAGCCTAGGGCAGGAAGTTCTCATTCTTACCTGTCTTCAATTTCTCTTACCATAGAAATAGTATAACTAGAGAATGACTGAGACACCACCATAGACTTGTGTAACTAAAATGAAAAGCATGGCTGAAACTTAAGAGCTGACCTGGAACTACCGGATTTGATCTCTTTCCCTATTCCAGCTCAGAATAGGCAAGTGGAAGAAAAGCCAGGTGGGCAGTGGCAAGAGAAAAAGAAAATGTTTTCACTTTCATTTCTAGTGCTAGCAGTAAGTGTCCAGATGAGAAACATCTGGGTTCTCACCTGGGTTAGTGAACCAAAGTAACAAACATCACCCTTTGATTACCAGCTCTACTGCTTTGGGGTCTAGCTCTCATGCTGCTTACTCTGTCTTGATTGTTTTAATGGTTATTGTGTCAATTCCTTCTTTATCAAGAAAGTAGCATTGCTGGAGACTGTGCATGGCAGGAACCAGTCTCCTGCTGCCTTCCACCTTCAGTCTGGGTTTTTCTTTTTTTATGAAATAGCTCCCAACACCCACGCCTGTCCTAACAAGGCAGAAGGCAGGCCCCCTAGAGAAGTATTTGAGCTCCAGGAGAGGGCAATGCCTCTGACGCCACACTTGGGGTTTACTTTTGCCATTTAGGATCAGTTTCATCTATTCTCAGGTGGTATTAGAAGGAGATTTAGGGGAAAGGGGGATTGGGATTGTCAGCGAATCTGCCTCAGTTTAAAGACTTGCAAAACCAAACTGGCATGATAAATAGAATTGAGAGAGGGCTCTCTCGATTTCAACAGAAATCATCTCCAAACTACCTGATAAAAATTCAAAAGCACCTCTCTGCTTCAGAGATGTCTGCTCAACCCAAGGGCCTGGCCTAGAATGGGAAACCTCTCCTCTCCTCACAATGACAGATAAATGATAAATGCTCCTAGTTGGGAATTAAAGGCACACAAACAATTTCTCCAAAGTCTGATGATGGGAGATTTTAGCAATGGCTAATATCAATTCCACTTAGGAATTTTAAATTCCTTTGGCCTATTGAAATTAGCTAGCTCCAATGATGATGAGGTTACATTATGAGTTTGGAAGGGACATTGACAATTTCAAAGCATTCAAAGATATATATCGTATGCTGGTAGAATATCAAAGAAGTGAAGTAGGTAGAAAAAAATCTGCCAATTAGAGTTTGTCTAGGTATCATATAAATAAATCTGTATTAGCTTCTGATGGAAAACAGCTTAAATATAACATCTAAATTCTATTTAATTCTGGCCTAATAAAGCTTAAGTGAAATCCAACATAATTTCTTCTCCTTAAAATGCTTCCCAAAAATAGCCCAATTTTTAAACAATCCTACTATTTTATTATGAATAAACTCACAAATAAATTTCATAATTATTTATTCAATTTTTCCCTCCTAAACAAAGGCTATCCATCCTCTAAAACAAAAGTTATTTATTACAATAGCTGAATGTTGCATATTAAGTCAAAAAAATATTTTTTTTTACCTAGAAAATGTAGTTTGTCAGAGAAAATGTGACCCAATCACCTTTGCTGTGGCCGAATATGAAAGGCTAACTGTGATCTCCAACAGGAAATCTATTCCAAGAAAAACACACAATTAGCAGTAATTGTTCTTCTGGCTAAAGCAGTAGACTGGGATCAGTATTTCAAACAACCACTTCTTTTTACTGTCTTTTTTTTTTTTTTTTTAATGATGTAGAGCAATTGCTCGTCTAATGAAGGGACTCGGTAAATAAACTTACACATGACTCTAAACTGATTACTCTGAAATAGGCACTTTTTATTCCAGCAATTGCTCTTCAGAAATGAGACAAGCCTCTTGCTCACATGAGACCCCACAATCTAAACGTTTATTGGCGAGCAGAGTACATAAGGCGAGCAGAGTACAGGTGCGGTCTAAAACTGCAGTTATCGTTGATCAACCATTCATTTTCATCCACACAAAAAACAAATAAATAAGCTGCCAAAATTGACTTTCCTTTTTAACCATCTCTCACTCATTATCAGGTCAAGAACTCAGGGCCCATGTATAATATCAGAAATGCAAGGGAGTTTCTGCAATCAGTATTTTCCTTCTAATGCTCATGTGAAACTCATAAGGGGGTCAGCAACAAACACAGAAATGATCACATATTTTCTCAATTCTGAAATTCCAGCAAACCTTCCATTCTCTGTGAGGCTTACGGTAGAAAACAAAGTACTTATATTAGCATTAATCAACTTTAATGGTCTTTTTAAAGATACTTACAGTTAAGCCATTGCAAAAATCACACTTTCCTCCGCACTCCCTTTGTTGTTGGAGGGTGAGTTACAGGAATAAGCCTGCAAATATCCTGCCTTGTGATTAAGACATCACCTTAATGCAGACTTTATATTTTGGCTTTTCTGAAGGTTTAAAGGTTAAAGGCATCATAAATTATGCATTTCCTCCAATGCCAGGCCCATAAAAGGTGCTTTCACTGTTCATTAAAGATATTGCTTCTAAATGGGCAGAGGCTTTTTTTTTTAAGTGTAGAAACAGAAACATTTCCATTATGTTTGTTGATGCTATGATGGAGAGCCAAAACAATTCGGAATTAGGAAACTGCTAGAATGTAACAACTGTCAACATAAATTTTTTGTGCACTCTTTGTACAGTGAAACAGTTAAACACAGCCGACCAACACGCTGGTCTCTCCCAGGAGAGCCAGTCTGGCAAAATGCACATGGCCAGCAACAGTTGGGGCTGTCCCCTTCTCTTTCTGTCCCAAATTACAGATCTGAATAGGGACCCAAGAGACACAGGATTCACATTAGAATATCCCCAACTCCTGCCCTGGAGCAAGCTCTGTGTGAGGTATGTTTGCATAAACTGCGTATGGGCACACGTCCTTCCTAGTTGGCACCCTGACTTCCTCACTTATGCTTTGCCACCACCTCCAGCTAAAGCCGGCTCTAAGAGATCCTTACTTTCCTTTTACACTGACACCTATTGCGTCTGCAGAGGCTGGGCTCTTTTTCCCAAGGGGCACCACACCCATTCCTCCTCGAGCCTTCAGGAGTAAAATGCAGATTTGGCTGGATCTGCCTCTCTCCAACCTCAGGCTGAAGGAACCAAACTGGACACACAACTTGAGCTAGGCTATGACCACCCCCAGGTCGGCGTTCTGTCTGGCGCAGGGAAGGATTCTGGAGGCAGACTGCTTGCTGAAAACACCAGAGTTCCAGAGATCCGTGCCAGCATACAGCCCGCATACCCTGACAACTAAGTGGCAAAGTTGTTTCTGCCTCTTCTACTGCAATGCCCTTTCCTATCCATTAGAAGAGAGAGAGAGAGAGAGAGAGAGAGAGAGAGAGAGAGAGAGAGAGAGAGAGACACGCACACACGCCTCGCTTCCTCAACTTACCAGTTTAGACTTGGCGCGTTGCAAAAATTCTTCCATATTGCTGTGAGGTTTGGACCAGGGGTACCCGGAGGGGTGCGGAGGAAGACCTCAGTCGGAGGAGAGGCGCGGGATCTCCGGGTAGTGGCCTCCTGTGGCGCAGCGACCTTCTGCTCCCTCCTGCCGCTCGGAGGCGGCTGTGGCTGCGCCCGGGGCGGTCGGTCCTAAGGTTCCCAGCCCCACCCCTGAGCTACGCCGGCCCCTCGGGGCACCGGACTCTTTCCTATTAAGGGAAGTGGGTGTGCCGCCGGAAGTCCCAGGGCGCGCCCGGCGCGCTCGCCCGCACGCGCCTGCGGGGCGGGAGCTCGAGCCCTGCACCCGGGGGCGGGTGTGTCGGGGGATGGCAAGGGCGCCTGGGCCAATCGCAGGGCCCTGCTGCGGCCTCCTGACGTGGCGCGCCTAAGGATGCTGCAACCATGGACAGCGCCCAGAAGTGCGAGCCAAGTGCCAGGGGCTGCTGCAGAGGGCGGCTCTGCCGCAGGCACTGCCACTGACAGCCAGGGGAAGGTGGGAGGAGGGAGAGAGGGGAAAGAGGGCCTCTGAAGAGCCCACCCTCCTCGGCCAGCGCCTCCCTGGCTGGCTGGCGGGTCACAGAGAGCTTCAGCGGTCACTTAATGAGCTGGCTCTGCTGGCCTGGCCAGGGGATGTGCTCAGCTAGACGGGGAGAGAAGGGAGGTGGAGCGGGGGGAGAGGGGTGTCTGGCGGGGTGTGAGGCGGCTGCTATTACTGAGCTAAAAAGCTAAAAGCAGTACGACCTTGATGGAAAATAATCAGAAGAGCAGCCTGGAAGGTTGTACTAGGATGCATCTACCCTCCTTAGCCTCAAAACATATACCCACCCAGCAACGGGCATCGCAGTTCACCCCAACTGGGGCCCCTTATGTTGGCCCTGGGGCTGATGCACAGGTACATCCTTCTGCAGTCTGCATCCTCTCTCAGACATGCACACTCAGGGGAGCTGGGACAACAGAGCTTTCCTACTGTATAGGGATCTGTATTTCTACAAGATCCTCAGATAACTTCTAAGAGCATTAACGTTTGAGAAGTACTGCAATGTGCACTTAAACAAGTAGCTATGGACCTTATTTTAAGCCATGGAGTTTTGTCCAATGTACTCTCTAAGCTGATCAGAACCCCAAATATACCACCTCTTGCCTGTCTCATTAATTGATGTATCCCTAATACAGTTCATGTCATACACAGATCCTCATAAATATACTTTAATGAACAAATTTATATAGAGAGACTTTTTTTGCTCTCTCATTCTCTCTCTCTCTCTCTCTCTCTCTCTCTGTGTGTGTGTGTGTGTGTGTGTGAGAGAGAGAGAGAGAGAGAGAGAGAGAGAGAGAGAGAGAGAGAGATTATCCAATTATTTTTTATTCAGGAGGATCCAATGAAAAGAAATCAGCAGAGTCTGGAGACCTGATTAAAGGAGAGTGATAGGAGCATTAAGCTCCAGTTTGCATTCAGGTGATGAGCTGTGTGGAAGCTACAGATCCTATCTGCTCTCTTTGCTGACTTAAGTAGTTTAAAACCATCCAGGTATAACAAATGTTTCGTCAGCCTTTAAATCTGTGAAGTGATCACAATTCAAGTAACATTACTGATAAAAATTCCCGAGGATTTTTCCCTCTGACGCCATTGGGGAATTTAGTGGCAATCACACAATACTGTTTTATTCCTCTGACTTTTGATTTTAAACATTCTTGGTAAGTGTTATACAGCATTGAGATTGCTTATGGTTTTTTTTAAATTTGTTTAATTAATTTATTTATGTATTTATTTATTTTTCTGATGGACTAAAATTCCAACGTCTATTACGCAGAGTTTTTCTCCACCAACAATGTCCCTGCAAAAGTTTCTCGAGATTTACCTCCTCCAGGAAGCTCTCCTGAACTGACCATCTATACTAGTTTCCTGAGGCTGCTGTAACAAGTTACCACAAGCTCAGTGGCTTAAAGCCACCGTGAGGTCAGAAGTCTGCCACTAGGAGAAATCAAGTTGTCAGCAGGGCTGCAGTCCTTTCTGGAGACTCTAGGCGCAAATCCTTTTATTTATTTATTTACTTATTTATTTATTTATTTATTTATTTAGCCTTTTCCAGCTCCTAAAAGTATCTCACACTCCTTGGCTCATGGTGCTCTCCCCATCTTCAAAACCAGCGTTTCACCTCTTTGATTATTCTTCCTTAGCCACATCTCGCTCTCTGACTCTTCTCTACCTTCCTCTTCCACTTTCTAAGGCCCCTGTGATTACATGGTCCTACTTGGATAACCCAGGATCATCTCCCCCAGTTTAAAGTCAGTTGATTTGCACCCTATAGTCCCCTTTGCCTTGTAACCTAACACATTCCCAGAGTCTGAGGATTATGATGTGGACTCTTTGGAAAGCTATTATTCAACATACCACACAACCCACACCCAAGTTATTTAGTGGCTGTCAGCTTGTGATCCTTAATTTCTTATCATTCCATAGCAGCCAGTAATCTAGCACCTTTAACTCTAGATAAGAAATCATCAACCCGGCTGCAGAATGGAATCACCTGGGAGGCTTTTAAAAATATTGATGTTATAGATGAAAAAGGGTCCACATACTAAACCTGACAAGCTCAGGGGAGGCTTGCATGGTGGGTCTTACAAACCCAGAGACTGAAAGTAACTGCATAGGATGGTCTGAATATAAAAATTCCTAAAAATGAAGTCATTGTGGGTAGTCATGTCCTAGGCTTGTAGCTTCCTTGAAAAAGGTCAATCTTTGCCTGTCCAGTGTCTTTTTGCATCTAAAAGAACTAACATACCTTTGAAACTACAGTAATCTCCTTTTCTAGAGCCCTCAGGGTACACCCACTGCACCAGAGCCTAGAGACCACAGAACCCCTCACTGTTACCTTGTTCCCCGCATACCACATCTATGAGCTATAAATGGCAATTATTAATTATCCCGTATCCAATGTAAAAAAAATATGTATCCTCAGGAAATCTCCATGAGGATGCAGCAAGAAGTGGCCACCTGCAAGGAAGGAAGAAGGTGTTTTGGTTAGCAGCCTGAGCAGACTAATGCAATGGCAGTGCTAGGAAAAGGAAGACTTTAGGTTCAATCTAATTCCATCTCCTTATTTTACTGAGTGGTACAGGGAACCAGAGTACTTCAACATCCTGCTTGGGCTAACAGAGTTGCTTATCAGAGCCAGGACTGGAACTCAGCTCTCCATCATTCACTCATTTATGCATCACTAGAGGGCCAGTGCATGATATTCATGTACAGGCAGGGGTGTGGGGGTCCCCTCAGCCCGGCCTGCACCCTCTCGAAATCCGGTACCCCTTGGGGGATGTCTGACTGCTGGTTTAGGCCCTATCCCACTGGCAGTCAGACATCCCTCTCACAATCCAGGACTGATCGCCCCTAACCACTCTGCCTGCCTGCCTGCCTGATGCCCCTAACCACTCGCCTGCCTGCCTGATCGCCCCTAACTGCTCTCCTGCCTGCCTGATCGCCACTAACCACTCTGCCTTGGCCCTCGCTGCCGCGGCTTCATCCAGAAGGACGTCCAGAATGATGCTCGGAAGGTCATTCAGCTGTCTGGTCTAATTAGCATATTACGCTTTTATTATTATAGACTAACTATATTTCAGGTAGGTGTTCTACCTAACCTGAGATGTATAAGGCAAGATCCCTGCCCTTATGTTGTTCATGGTCTAGTCATGAGAATACAAAGAGACAAATGTGGTCATTGAAAACAACATCTGGTATTGAACTAGTTGAGATGCAATATGGTGTTATGACTATAACCTGGATTCTCATCCTTGCTGTGGTAGATTAAACATGGCTACAAATTCTTTGACATTCCTCCCAATGAGAGGTCAGGTCTATGTTCCCTTTCCTTGAATCTAGAAGAGCTCTGTGACTTCCTGAGCAATAAAAGTCAGCAGAACTGACACCATGGCTTTAGGAGATTGGCAGCCTTCACTTCTTGTCTTTTGGAATACACACCCTTGGCACCTACCCATCATGCTATGAGAAAACCCAAGCAGCCACATGCAGAGGCCCATGTGGAAAAGAACTAATAACTCTGGCTAACAGTCCAGTTGCTGGCCATATGAATGAACCATCATGAAAATAGATTCTCTAGCCCCAGTCAAGCCACCATAGCTGATGTCACGTGGAAAAGTAAGGCTATTTCTGCTGTACCCTGTCTAAATTCCTGTCCCACACAATAGTGAAATATAATAAAATGATTGTTATGATAAGCCAATAGATTTCTGGGTAATTTGTTATGCGGCAATATGTAACCAGAACATCTGCCCATGGACAGGTGAAGTAACTTTGGACAAGTTATCCTCTCTAAGTTTCATTCTCTTCATCTATAAAATAGGAATGATCTTTTCTCTTAGGATTGATGTGAAAAGCAATGCAATAACACATGCAAAGTGTCCAATTCTTAGTCCATAGCTGCCATTGTTGTCATTAGAAAGAATCTAGAAGTGGACATAAGGGTCTCTATGAAGAGAACCCAACAGGAGGGGAATATCTGGCTCAATTGTAGATGGATTAGCAGTCACCTTGTAAAGGTTATACTCCTTTGGAAATCTGGGACTCATACAGTGAGACGCCTGTTTCAGAGAAAAGCACTGCAGCTGTGATGTTTCTCTGCAATAAAGCATCTCCCTGCACTTCCCACTTACAGCAAGGTTTGTGTGCTTTATGTTTCCAAATTACCACTCCCCCTCTCACCCCCCCCCCTCACACACACACACAGCCTCTCATGGGAACCCTGCAGCTCTGCATCCACCTCAGGGGGCTCTTATTGCAGTCAGCACTGAGACAGAGGCACTGGAAGGTTTCCTCACCATAGAGTCGGTACCCCTGGAGCTCCCATCAGCATGGTATCAGGGAACGTGGATGTGAGACCTGTCTGTGTGCTGTTGGGCAAGTTCAATGACCTCTCTGATCATCAATATCCTCATCTGTGAAATGGGGAAAATAATACCTGTCCTTTACAAGATTATCATAAAATATCAAATGCTAACATCCCTACATATATTGGGAAATGTTAACAACAGAAGGGAGAATAATGAGGAAAGTTTTTTGTTTGGTTAAAACAAATACAGGCCAAAACCAGTTTGGCTCAGTGGATAGAGCGTTGGCCTGTGGACTGAAAGGTCCCGGGTTCGATTCCGGTCAAGGGCATGTACCTGGGTTGCGGGCACATCCCCAGTAGGAGATGTGCAGGAGGCGGCTGATCGATGTTTCTCTCTCATCGATGTTTCTAACTCTCTATCTCTCTCCCTTCCTCTCTGTAAAAAAATCAATAAAATATATTTTAAAAAAATACAGTACCTGACATTTAAAAATAGAATGTGAAAAAAAATTAAAACGTGAGGTGGCTTGAATGGGAGCTGCTGCCTCACCAGTCAGGCACATTTCCATTGAGCTTCCTTACTTGCCAACATCCCTTCCAATGGGGGGTTGTCTCCTTGGTGTTATGTTTACTGTTTTTAAATTATTTCATGTGACAAAAGATGTCCAGAGACTGTGCCTCCTACTCTGATTAGGCTTAAAAGCATTTCAAGCTTGCTTCAAGGATGAGAGACTGACGAAGGACTGATGTGCATTAACTGGTCAGCTAATAGATCTAACTAGTGCCTCTCATTTAGAGTTTAAACAACTATGCCAGTGTCTGCTTTCCACCCTGTGGATGGCCAAATACTGTCACTTATGAAAATAATATCAAAAGGAACTCATTCTTTACCCATGTGCTTTGGCAGGGATATCCAATCTTTTTAAGTAGGCTTTGCAAGACTTTTAAAAGGGAGTCCATAGAGCTACAACCCTCTGAATTTCTGTTAAGAAAGAAGAGGGTTTGCTGGGATTGCTAGGGGCTGTATTTCTGAGTGGCAGGATCAGGATCTCTTGGGAGAATGTCCTGAGAGTCAAATGTCCAGGCTCTGACTAGGGTACACACCACTTGCGTCATTTCTGGGAACTGCAGACATCTTGAAGAACAATGAATTAAATTTGAAGGAACAGCAGTGGAGAGGGAAAGTGCTCTGGCCCTATGAGTCATCAGGATAATGAGGCAGTGCCCATGCTTTCAGCTCTGCGGCCTGCTGAAAGATGGGGATGACGGTCTTAATGTTTCCACTTCCTCTCAGGGCAGGTGGTTCAAGTTTTACACACTCTCTTCCTCCAGAAAAGTATCTCAAGTCCCTTCAAAACAATCCTGCATGGTACAGAACTACAGTATAACTTTTGATTTATGGTTCCATTATGCATTTTAACTGAGCAAGTATTTCACAAGTAGAGTACAATGTTAATAATTTCCCAGTCCTGAGAGCCTCTCTATGTGCTCTCTTGCCCTTGCAACAATCCTACAAGATCCAGGACAATAGAGATAACTGATCCCATTTTAGAGATAGTAAAACGGAGGCCCCAAATTCTGTATTGCCATGCCCAAAGATTGAAATCCAGACACTGGATTAACAAATCCAAACCCTTTTCATTACAAAAGTCATTGCTTATTGAGCAGTTAACTTTATGTCATTTAATCCTCATAATAAATGAATAAAATAGGTACTATTATTATCCTCATCTTATTTTTTAAATATATTTTTATTGATTTCAGAGAGGAAGGGAGAGGGAGAGAGAGATAGAAACATCAATGATGATGAGAGAATCACTGATTAGCTGTCTCCTGCACACCTCACACTGGGGAGGAGCCCACAACTTGGGCATGTGCCCTGACTGGGAATTGTACTGTGACCTCCTGGTTCACAGGTTGACACTCAACCACTGAGCCATGCTGGCCAGGCTTATTATCCTCAGTTTAAAGATGTGAAAATTGAGGTGCAAAGATGAAATTTGCCTAAAATTATCCAAGTAATAAATGACCAAGTTAGGATTCCAACTCAGGTAACAAATCCCAGAGTCCAGGTGCTGAGCTATTACACATCACTGCCTGTCCATTGCTGCACACCAAAAAAAAGAACCTGGAGACAGATTACTATGCTCTCAATTACATTACACTTCCATCACAGTTAAAAGGGGCCTGGCCACACCCTCACCTACCCAATACTGGTTGGCCACATAAATATGACACCTGCTATTCGCAGATGCACCAGAAAATTCACCAGAAAGAAAGAGGAGAATGTACCCAAACCTTGGGTATCATAAGTCCATACATTAAGGCTAAGCTATCAGAGTTTTTTCCTTCTCACCATGTGCTCCCTTAACCAGCCCCTATCCTCAAACTCACTCTCTATCCTAAGTGGAAAATACCACATACTAATGGCCAAAGGCATGAGTTTTAGTCCTTTGGATGTGATTTTTGTATCCCCAGGACTTTGTTTTCTAGAAAAAATGAAAGACTTATGAGGTTATTTCCAACTTAAACTTCTATGATTACAAAACTAAATAATGCAATCATTCTATATCCATAAGCAACATGAAAAATATGAGAAAAAATTGCCTTATTTTCAATAAAAAGTCTTTAAATATTTTTGTAGTATAAAAATATGTTTGCAGGCAACTCAGTTGAAATATGTTAAGACAACATAAAAATCTTCATTTGAAAAAAATGTGTTTTAAGGAACAGCAATTTACTGCTCAGTAATTAAGAGATGTAAACCAACTAGTTTGGTAAAAGAAAAATTAACTAGCAGGATTTGTTAAAAGTACCAGAGTTCTTCTGTTTTAAATACTGATGTCCGCAGAGGAATTATTTATGACAGGAAGCCTGGGGAGAAAAGGGCTTGAATTTCAGGTTAAAAAGGATGCTGCTAAATTGTTATTTAACAAAGACCATTGATCTCTCTTCTTACAGGGTGGTGATATCTCACTCAGAAAGAAAAAAATTCAGCGTTCCATGTGTTTCCAGTAATACTGTATAGAAAGGAGTATAATTGAATTGATGTTTTTAAAATCCAACCAAATGTCTATTTATATGAGGGCAAAAATTATTTGCTCTGCATGTCCCTACTCTAAATGTCTGAATCATAAGACTCCTAAAGTTCCAGAAGGAAAGGAAGAAGAAAATCCAATTCCATTAACACGGAGCCATGGTGCCCAGCCACAGCATTTGGCTTCTTGGCTGTAGTTTCTTCAGCCCAGGCATCAGGATTTGCTTCCCAACACACATCTCTGTCAAGCTGTCCTTGACCCAGTCTCCGGGATACACCACTTGGAATTAAGCACCTGTGAGAAATGCTGCCATCCAAGTGCTCTGTCTCCTCTCAAAGATTCATGTTAACATTCCACTGAACTTAGCTCAGAAACTGAAGTTAGAAGCAGATACTACCTTTTCTGTATTCTGGATTCTTTGTTCCATCGCCCCAACACTTTTCTATGATCACTCCAAACTGAAACAAGAACCTAGTTTGGTCATTTGCTCATTTAACAATAAATTAATATAGATCCAGTTTTCCCCAATAGAGTAGTTAATTGACAATTTTTAATGTCCTGGATGGCAATCACCAAAACCATTCAGTAACCATTGGCAACTTCGTGGGAAGCAAATAATTTATGTTGAATGCTATGTCTTCCACCAAATACCAACTCCAGGTTGTTAGTCTTCCTCCTCCTGTGGAACGTGAAGGCTCCAGAGGCAAGGACTTTGGTCTTCCTCTCTGTATGCCCGTAATGTGTCCAGCACAGGGCGCTTCCCATGGCAGGTGCTTGGTAATTTTAATAATTGTTGATCAATTCTTCTCTAGCTGAAGCCTTGAAGAAGAGTGGTTTACTAACCAGGTAGAAATCAAAAAATTGCAGGTATCTTTGATATCTCTTATTAAGTTCTAGAAAAGGATCAAAATGGTGATTTTCAATTGTATTCAAGGACAGTATCTTCCAGCACTCTGACTGAGGTTAGCGTAGACCTGAAAACATGCGGAATGGAGAAACACAGCATCACTGAGCCACAGAAAAAGAAAGCAGGAAGACAAGCAGAGAGCTTAAAATAATCTCAAATATACATCAGTTAATTGCCATTTCAATTCCTCAAATATTTGCGTATGCAAATATGCCCATGCAACACTGCATAATTAAAAATCGAGGCAGATGAACTTTTCAGACAGTAGAGGCAGCCTGAAGTAGAGAAAGCTGCCAGAGGGAGGAGGGGGCAGGAAATCTGGATTCTTTCCCTTTGTGATAAAGAAGTCTCCTAGTAACCCAGAGATCCCGGGAGCTCTGGAAGGGGATGATTCTAAATGAGGGAAAGACACCTCAAGGAGGTGGAAGAAATCAAAGACTTGCTGCTCTTCACACTGATATCTGTGACAAATCCCTGTACCTAGGGATAATGTGTATTAAGCTCCTATTGTGTTCCAGGCACTATTCTAGGCACTGGAGACACATATTGGCATGGGGTCTCATAGAGACTTCAGTTGGAGGAAGACAGACAATAAGCGATTAAATAAATAAACAACCAATTCGAAATGTCAGAGGGTAATGGATGGAATGAAGAAAAAGAATGACATGGGAATGACTGAAGAGGGAGGACCAGGTCTTCTTAAAATGAAATGGCCAAGGAGTCTCAACTAGGACCTGAGCAACAAGCACTCAGCCATGTAAAGATGGAGAAGAAGACACTCTAGGCAGAGGAGAGCAAATGTGCTAGTAAAAGGCAGGCCAGCGTGGTTGCCACACCCTGGGCGAGGAATAAACGGAGATGTGTTCCAATTGAGAGGCAGGGCCAGCTCATCAACACCCTTGAGGCAAGGTTGGGTGTTAGCATTTTATTTCAGATAAAATAATGGTGGGAAACCATCAGAGGCCTCATGTATGTTCTTATAAAAACCACTGGAACTGCTATGTGAAGGGCAGTCTTGCTGTGTAAGGGAGAAAGTGTTGTAGACCTCTTAGTTGTCTAGCCTGGCATCTACGCAAAAGATGGGGATGGCTTAGACCAGGAGAGGTAGTAGAGAGATGGAGAGAAAGAAAGTAATAATAACAAAAACAACAATAATAATGAAGATTTATTTTGAAGGGAAAGCCAACATGGAAGTAAATTCAAAACCCATTAATTGACTAACTACTTCTAATGCTATATGTATTTATTCCATGGCATTAGCAATGCTAAAATACATTGTGCTGACGGATATATTCCCATCTTGTAAAATTTACCACTGGTGAATAATAACTCCTAATTTCACAAAATGGAAACCACAGAAAGCAGCCAAATCAAATTTATCCAATGTAGCAGACACTGCAAGTTCCATGACTGTCTACTATCCTACCTTTATTTTGGTGGAAAGTAGACCCCTAGTTTGTAGTAGCAAAATGATTGCAAAATGATTCTCATGGAAGCATGGATTTGTCAGTTACTAGCATGGTGCCTTCAGAGCTTTCATTCATGTGATCTGATTTCATATTGAGCAAGCAGACTTCGATTGCACAGAGGTCTGTCTATAGAGAAAAGAGCAAGAAGAGGACTAGCATATTTTTGATTGCCTGTAATGGGCCAACACTGTGCTAGGAATTTGAATATATATTATTTTTATTTTATTTATTCCTCAATCCATCTTTTTACCAAATTGGTATTTTGAGTTTTACTTTACAAATTAAGAAATAAAAAGGAGGATCAGAGAGTTAAGGGTGACTTGCCCCAAATCATATAGCTAATAAAAAGCAAAGTCAGACTGCTCAGTTCAAATTTAATCTCAGAATTTTCTGTGTATCTTTACTTTGTGCTTTGTGCATCTGATTGAGGAAAAGTGGACAAGAGAACTGAGAAAAGCTAAAACCATCTCCTTGATTCAAAAGGGCCGAAAGTTCAGATCAGGAAATTTAGAGGACAGGGAGAGAGAAGGGTACAACCAGAGTGCAGACAACTTTAGGAGAATTTGCAGAATTTTAAAAGATAAAAAGTTGAAATTTTAGTCCGGCCAGTGTGGCTCAGTGGTTGAACGTTGACTCATGAACCAAGAGGTCACGGTTCAATTCCCAGTCAGGGCAAATCCCTGAGTTAAGAGTTTAATCCTCAGTAGGGGGCATGCAGAAGGCAGCTATTCGATTGTTCTCTCTCATCATTGATATTTCTATCTCTCTCTCCCTCTCCCTTCATCTCTCTTAAATTAATAAAAACATAAATTTTTAAAGTTGGAATTTTAGATAACTGCCTTCTGTGATGTGTAAAGTATTGGAAAAGAGATGAGGGAACAGGGTTTTAAGAAAGTATTTTCTATACCATGCAAGGACTTCCTCTTTGGTGCATCTTCTTGATATTTCAGTAAAGATTTAAACTATTGTCAATGCGTTGAGGGTTCCTTTATGATGGTACCATTAAAATGAACCAGGAGGCAACCCAGCCTTTGGTAGGTTGCATGAGTCTCTTGTGGAATTTTTATCACACAGAAAGAAGTAGTTGAACCTGGACTCAAACCCTGACCTGTCTGACTCCCTCACCACACAACAGAGCCTTCTAAATAAATAAGCAAACACAATATCCCTATAGTTACCTCTGGCTCACACAGTTTTGGAAGTTTCCAATTGCTATATCTCTACCTGCTACTTATGTGGCTTTGGCTACAGTCAAATATATAATTGTCAGAAACTTAATTCTATAAGCTTGGCAAAGGGAAAAACAACTGAAATAACATTAGAAGAAGAAAGCTAATCATTCTAGGGTGTGCTCCATTCATCTTCATCCTGTGACTGCTTGTTATGTCTGAACCATTTGTTCAGACAGAGAGAAAACCACATTAGTGTGCTTTATAGATGTTTTAAGGAGTTTTCCAGGGCACTTTGGACTCTACTTGATTGTAATCTTAGTGACTGATTTGACAACATGCACCTCCACTAAATGTCCAGCCCAGTGCGGGGGGCAAACAAGGACAGAGAATCCCAACATGCACTTGAGAAGGAGGTAACAGCCCATGTTCCTGGAACATATTTAGTCCTCAATAAATGTTTGCTAAATGGAAGACTGATGAACAAATAATAGACAAATGAGGAGCCAGAAAAGACAACACCCACATAACTGTTCAGTTCTAGTCACACTCCCAATTTCTCTGTTGGTACCAACAGCATGAGAGCCAGTGGTTTGTCAGACTAACAAATGTGATTGGCAAGGAGAGCCCAGAGGCAAAGTTTTCTTCATGCATTATCAACTCCCCTTTCAGAATGTTCATCTAGTAAAATGAAAATTACTTCTTTTCCCATCTCTAGTTCTGCTCCCAATTTCAACCTGGCATCTTGATGTGACCTTTTAAAATCTTTCTTTTACCATGCCTTCAAGTCTAAACTTATTATCCTGGGTCCCTTTTTGTCAGGGCTTCCCTTAGTATAGTGGGTTGAATAGTGACCCCCTTCCAAAAATACATGTCCATGTTCTCACCCCTGGAACCTATTATAAATGTGACCTTATTTGGGGAAAGTGTCTGTAGATATAATTAAGCTAAGGATCCTGAGATGAGATCATCATGGATTTAGTTTGGGCCCTAAATGTAATGCCAAGTGTCCTTATAAGAGAAAGGCAGAAGATCTGAGACACAGAGACAGAGCAGAGAAGGTGATGTGAAGATGGAGGCAGAATGGTGATGTGTCTACAGTCAAGAATACCAAGGATTTCTGGCAGCTCCCAGAAGCTAGAAGAGAAACAAGGAACGGCTCCCCCCTTAGGGTCTCCAGAAGGAACCAACTTGGTTTTGGACTTCTGGCCTCCAGAATTGTGACAGAATAAATATCTATTGTTTAAAGCCACCCATTTGTGGTAGATTTTTACAGCAGCCCTAGAAAACTATATATTTGGCAATTGTATTGTCCATTTCAGGCCAATGCTAATGACCAATTTATATTGCAATATTCTTTAGGGAATGCTGGAGATAAAAACTTAGAAAAAGGATTTTTCCATATCAAGTAGCAAACATTTTGAAAGTGTTGGTGGAAAAGATATTCTGGGGGTGTTCTGGTGATTCAGTTGCGCCCTCCAACTTACATTAGGTGAATAACTGCCATTGATACTTAGAGAGAAAAGAGATCTGTGAGAGACTACACATTTGAAATGCTCCATAGGTGATCAGTATAAAGGAAAGATCAAACAGAATTTGATCTTGTTTCATATTACTTAATAAGAGACATATTTTAAAGATGGTGTTAAAATAATGAAAATTTTTCCAATGACTTTGTAACAACATTTGATGTCTCTGTGTAAGTGAATTATAGCCCTTAGAATCATGGGGCATAAGCATTCCCCAAGGGTATCATCTCATAAACAGTGTCTTACATCATTGCAGTACTCTTCCAATGAGAACCAAATTATAGCATACATGAAATATAACATCATGGCATCATGTTCTCATCGAGCACTCTGTGGAAGCTAGATCAAACACTTCTTTCAAGAGAGTTTAGTTTCTGTTGCTAAGGCTATTTTGATTCCACTACATTTGCTATGCAGGTGAACTGTTTTCACAGAATCATTGAACTTGAGGGCTCACAAATTGAATCCAACCCTCCCACACCCCTTTCGTAGTGATGGGAAAGCTGAAACTTGTCTGAGAGCATACAGTTAGCCATATGTCGTAGAGTGGCTGTTCCTATGCTCTTATTGGTGAAAAAGTAATATTCTTCCATGTGGTAATTTCCTTTTTTAAAAATATATTTTTTATTGATTTTAGAGAGGAAGGGAGAGGGAGAGAGAGATAGAAACCTCAATGATGAGAGAGAATAATTGATTGGCTGCCTCCTGCACATCCCCTGCTCTTGACCGGGAATCGAACCTGGGACTCTTCAGTCCACAGGCCAATGCTCTATCCACTAAGCCAAACTGGCTAAGGCCACATGGTAATTTCTTAAGTAGCTCCTTATAGGTCCTTGTAGGAAAGACCTAGAAGGAATAGTGAGGGAAACTGAAGCACAATGTAGTTGGTTAGATTAGCAAATCAAGCCTGTGGAATACAAACATAATAAAGGAAGCCCTCAGATTCCTTGCACAGTCCATTGGCAATATAGGACCTAGAATTCTGGAGACCTTGACTCCCATATTAGTACCATTTTCATTATGCAAGCTGCTTCTCCTTCATTTATACTTTCTCATAAAGTGGTTTATTAGCTACCGATGTGGGAGTTGGGGGTCAAGGTCTGGAGGAACCCCACCTGTGGGCTTAAGTGGAGTGCCTGGGATGATCGTGGAAAGTTAACCAAAGGCCTCCTGGAGATTCTGGTCACTCCCTTTTCCTCTCCATGAGTCACCAAGTTTGATGTTCCTTGCAATACAACAATATGTGCCAAAGCAATTATTTAAAAGGTTTTTATAAATAATAATTTTCCAGAATACAGACACCCTTTGGAGTTATCACACAATGCTGCCAAGTCTTTGCAAAATTTAGTTGTGCTTAGTGGACCATACTGATCTGGCTGAGTACAAAATATATCCAAATATACCCCACATTCTTTCCAACATCTAAACAAACTATGAAAAGAAAGGCCAGAGGATACAGAAGGTATTGTAAATTATCAATATTGGAATATACAATCACAACTGGAATTATTAATGTTTTAAGAACTGTTATGAATTTTGAGGTGAAAAAAATAGAACTTCATAAACTATTAAGACTGAAGATTTGTATAAACTTTCCAGTAGTGTGCTAGTTTACGTTTAACAAGCAGTTCTCCAGAAGAAAAATAAATTACAGCTCTGATTTGTAGCATTTGTTGATATCCATGGTGTAAATACTCCCATTGTGGCTGATTTCAAGATACCAGTATGACATCAATGAACACGAAGTTGGAAAGAAATGCGGACAACTGACTCTCATGAGCTGCTACAAGCTGGTTCCCGTCACTGACCTTTTCTAAAAGTCCACATAAAAAATGTTCACAATGTGCCTACCATCTGACTCAAAAAAAATCTATTCTCAAAATAGTCAAAGTATGAAAAGAAGTACATAAATGCAGGAATATTTGCCACAGGTTGTTTATATCAAAAATTTGAAAAAACTCATTGTCAATAAGAAAATAATTAAATTGCTTGTACCTATAAAGTAACATAATGTCATCAAAATAACATTTTTATACATATATGCATATGACTTAGGAAGACATTAATGTCATATTCTTACATGAAAAAAATCATTAGGAAAGTAGCAAAAAATAATACAATTTTTTTTTTATCTAATGTGTTTAGCAAAAATTGTCCCCTACCAGTATCTGTTTCCCCTTTTCTTCTTAGTTAATACAATCTCTGATGGTTAATTGGGTAAAAGGTCACTTGGAATAAAGAAAATATCTCCCCAACTAAGTTCTGGCCAGTGGGGTATGAGGAAGTGCCCTTAAGGGAGTGGGTGTGCTGTTACCCCTTCCACATTCTTGCAGGTGGATTAGATATGATGGTTGGGGCTCAGGTAGCCATCGTGGACTTTGAGTTGCAAACATACATACAGAATAAGGGAATGGCAAAATCAGGAGATCATGAGCTCTGGACAGCTTATCTTCAGAGATAGTTTGAGACAAACCTAATAATAAGTGATATGTATGCATATTTTTGCATTGGAAACATCTAGGCAGATAGACACCTACATTGACAGTAGTTATCTCTATGTGATAAAAGTTCTGTTTATTGAAACTTTGTAGCTTTGAAGAAACCAAGATGGCGGCATAGGTTAATGCTGAAGTTTGCTGCCTCGAACAACCACTTCAAAAATACAACTAAAAGACGAAACAGACATCACCCAGAACCACAGGAAGGCTGGCTGAGTGGAAATTTTACAACTAGAAGGAAAGAGAATAGCATACCGAGACTCAGGAGGTGCAGTGCTGAAGTCAAATACTAAGGTGCAGAGTGCATGCGGAGCGGGCTGGTGGCTGAGGGCGCAGTTGTCTGTTTCAATTGGGAGGGAGTCTCAGAATCTGAGCTCCAGTTCCAGGCGCATCTCTAGGGACCCAGACTTGAACGGGAGAAGCGGGACTGTCTGGCTTCGGTCGGAAATCAAAGGCAGCTTTCTCTCCGAGGTTTGCAGCGGTTGCTGGGACTCTGAGAGGCAGAGCCTCTGGGGATGGGACTGAGAGCAGCCATAACTGCTTGCTCCGCCCACCCTGTTGATCCCCTGGGACCCGCCCCACCCAAGCCCTGCACAGAGGCATTTGCCGGATAGCCTCAGGCAAAGGCTAGATTAGCACCTCCCTAGAGGACAGAAGTTCTCTCACTGCAGACACAGCTGATTCTCACAGCCACTTGGCCTGGAAGTCAAATCCCCCCTATTATTACCTACAACAATCAAGGCTTAACTACAACAAGACTGCGCACAAAGACCACTAGGGGGTGCACCAAGAAAACATAAAAAAATGCGGAGACAAAGAAAAAGGACACAAATGTCAGAAATGGAAGATATAGAGCTCAAAACCACACTTTTAAGGTCTTTCAATAATTTTCTAGAAACTGCCGATAAATGTAGTGAGATCCTCAAGAAATCTAATGAGACCCTCGATGTTGTGATAAAGAACCAACTAGAAATTAAGCATACACTGACTGAAATAAAGAATATTATACAGAATCCCAACAGCAGACCAGAGGAGCGCAAGAATCAAGTCAAAGATTTGAAATGAGAAGAAGCAAAAAACACCCAACCGGAAAAGCAAAATGAAAAAAGAATCTGAAAATACGAAGATAGTGTAAGGAGCCTCTGGGACAGCTTCAAATGTACCAACATCAGAATTATAGGGGTGCCAGAAGATGAGAGAGAGCAAGATATTGAAAACCTATTTGAAGAAATAATAACAGAAAACTTCCCCTACCTGGTGAAAGAAATAGACTTACAGGTCCAAGAAGCGCAGAGAACCCCAAACAAAAGGAATCCAAAGACACATCATAATTAAAATGCCAAGAGCAAAAGACAAAGAAAGAATCTTAAAAGCAGCAAGAGAAAGAAACTCAGTTACTTACAAGGGAATACCCATACAACTGTCAGCTGATTTCTCAACAGAAACTTTGCAGGCCAGAAGGGAGTGGCAAGAAATATTCAAAGTGATGAATACCAAGAACCTACAACCAAGATTACTTTATCCAGCAAAGCTATCATTCAGAATTGAAGGTCAGATAAAGAGCTTCACAGATAAGGAAAAGCTAAAGGAGTTAATCACCACCAAACCAGTATTATATGAAATGCTGAAAGGTATCCTTTAAGAAGAGGAAGAAGAAGAAAAAGGTAAAGATACAAATTATGAACAACAAACATGCATCTATCAACAAGTGAATCTAAGAATCAAGTGAATAAATAATCTGGTGATCATAATAGAATCAGGGACATAGAAAGGGAATGGACTGACTATTCTTGGGGGGGGAAGGGGTGTGGGAGATGCAGGAAGAGACTGGACAAAAATCGTGCACCTACGGATGAGGAAGGTGGGTGGGGAGTGAGGGCAGAGGGTAGGGCGGGAACTGGGAGGAGGGGAGTTATGGGGGGGGGGGAAAGAGGAACAAATGTAATAATCTGCACAATAAAGATTTAATTTAAAAAAAGTTCTGTTTATTTATTTATTGTTTTTTTATTCACCTATATTTTCTAATCTATATTCTTCTACCAAAAAATATGTATCATTGTGTAGTAGTTACAAGATGGGGAGGGCAGACTATTAGTAGTCAGGAATGTTGATAACAGGATCTCAATGAAGACATAAATAAGACATTATACAAAGGGCAGAAAAATTAGAGTTCCAAGTGCTTTAGTGTATAACACCATGCCCTCCTCTTAAAGATGAAGGTTGGAGAATGAAAAGAATCGTTCTTAAATTAAACCATTGCCAAATTATTGCTCTTTATTCACTTTTGGAAGAAACAGATTTCACTTGTAGGAGGTGTACAGCAGCCATGAGAAACTTGAAAGTGACTACTTAAGTCACCCAAGACCAGGAGGTTAACCCATTAAACCTGAGTCTGTGCTATCAACCCTGAGTACTGAAGGAGAGCCCCTATTGACAAAGAAAGAAGCAGACCTGTGACTATTGCAGTTAAGAAATTCTGAGGATGTCAGAGCCTCCACAATTCATAGTATTGCTTGAGTCATATGCATTCTTAGAATCAAACATTTCTGAGAATAACTAACTACTGGCTCTGCCATATACCAGCTGGGCTAGTTTTTATTATAATTAATTTTCCACTGATTTCATAAGCAGCTAATTCTCTGTATTAAATCTCTTTCAGCTTAATATAAGATGTTTCTCTTTGCTGCAATGGAAACCTGGTTAATACAACCTCTATTCTCACCATTCCAGGGAAGGCAGAAGTTCTCAGCTGAGAATGCTGGTTGTTTGGAGGTACTATACATCAACTGGCAGGCAGCTCTGAGAATTCTACTATGGTCTCCTGACCAACCAACTGTTCCCTCTTATCGTTATATTATGGCCTTCACTCACCTTTCTTTAACCAGTCCTCTCAATTATGAATTTTCCTTTTAAACTGAATTAATACATGATTACAATTTTGGTAGAACTGGGAAGTAAGGATTACTTTAAAAATTTTAAAGACATTATATAATGTAATGTCTGCCAACCGTATAAAAATAATTTTTAAATTACCTACACTGAAGGAGAAATATGTAATTGGCATTACTGCTCTCATAAAGAGACATGAACTATAAAAGATTAGAAAATCATTCAGCAATTTATTTATATTGATTTAGAACCTCATTTCTGGAAGATACTCCTTCTTTATATGATTCTTCAACCATGGGAATGCTTCTAAACATGCAGGCCAACCACAGCTGTCAACATTGTCTTCCAGATTTCCCAGAAATCATTTTGAATTTAAAAAATATATATATATTCAATCCACATATGCCATACTAAAGAAAACATGTTATATCTTCCAAGTATGCTATAGGAGGTTAAGTGCTGGGGAAATCATAGTCACTAGAATTAGTACATTTAGTTAAAGTGTTTTGTAGACTAAGGTCCATAAAACCTCTGATATTTTTCTAGGGCTACATCTTGGACTGGTTTCCTCAGTCGTATTCTAATCATTTTGTTTTTTGGGGTTTGGGGCGGGGAGGGAGAGAGGGTTGATTGGTTTGTTTTTAAAAATATATTTTTATTGATTTCAGAGAGGAAGGGAGAGGGAGAGATAGAAAAATCAATAATGAGAGAGAATCTTTGATCAGCTGCCTCCTGCCGGATCGAGCCCTCAACCCAGGTATGTGTCCTGATGGGGAATCAAACTGTGACCTCCTGGGTCATAGGTCAATGCTCAACCACTGAGCCACTGCAGCCAGGCTACTCCTTTGTTTTTGAGGGGCTTAGAACAGGACTCAGAAAAATGTTTCTAAACAGAGCCAGCCAGTAAGTGTTTTAGGCTTTGTAGGCCACATGGTTTCTTTCACAACTACTTAATTTCACCCTTGTAGTCAGTGCATAACAAAAGAGCATGGCTCTGTTTCAATAAAACTTTATTTGTGGAGACTGAAATTTGAGTTTTGTATATGTTTCACATGTCTGCCTTTTTATCAACCATTTAAAAATGTAACATAATTTTTAAAGACCCTTGAGCTGTACAAAAGCAGGCAGAAGGTCGGATTTGGTCCTTGGGCTGTAGTTTACCAACCCCTACTGCAAACCGGGCCATGCTCACTCCAACTACTCTAAAATTCTCACCATGCTAAAGACTTGGTGACACAGCCATGGGGGAAACATTGCCTCTCAAAGTCCAATGTTTGCTGGGAGAGGAAGAATGATTTTTCTTCTGTCTTCTCTATCTAGTTCTCAGCCCTTCATAGTCTAGCTTCCACCTATCTTCCAGTTCCACCTCTTCCTCCTTCTACCCCCAAACCAGCCTCCATATGCCACATCACCTGCCTCTAGTCACACCTGACTACTTGCCTTTTCCTAATAAGTCAGGAAATGGCTTTTTCATGCTGTTCCCTCCAACTGCAGGGGTGGGGAACATCTGGCCCACGAGTCATCTAAGGCCCATGAAATCATTTGGTCTGGCCCTGCCAAAGCATTAGGGGTGAGTTAATTAAATGTTTGACCACATATAGCAGGTTAATTTTTAAGTTGCTAATTTTGTATGGCCCAAGAAGGATGTTATAAATATCTAAATGGCCCTTGACAGAAAAAAGGTTACCCACCCCTAAACTAGAGCAAGCTCTTCACATCTTTACCTTGTCGTTTTGGCTTATTCCTCAAAACCCAACTCAAAGTCACTTTTTCTTTCCCCAGAAAAAAAAATGTGAGGTGAGAACAATGACTGACACATGGCCAACATGCACAGAATTAGGTGAATGAAGGCACAGACCCAGGTGGGGGGTCCTGGCTGGCAGAAAGGGGCCTTTATATAGGCATGGCATAGTATAAGATGCTCCTTCCACAACGTGACGGTGACATAAGTGAAGGGTGAGGAGAGGGTCCTGGAGACACAGAGCTACCTTCTCAGTGTTGCCGAAGCCTACTCTGCCCAGAGGAATGCGAGTAGTTTGTCTCAATAAGCAGAATGGTGTCATGTTGCTGAAGCTCCAGGGCGTGTGCCACTGCTGGCAGCTGGCGGCAGCTCAGACTCACCTTCTCCTTGGCACCTGCTGAGCAGAGTCACCACTGAGACTTCATGGGAACTCTCACAGAGCTGGCCTTTGGCAGTTTTAATAAAAAAACAATTTCTTTTTATGTTTTTTTAAAGCTATAACAAACTTTGAGTCTATAAAGAACTTGTTCAGAATCAATAACTCTCAATAAGATGAAAGAAATGGGAAGATTAATTTTTACGAAGGACAGTGGAAGGGCAAGTTACAAATAAATGAAGGTGTTGGCATCTTTAAAACTTTTGTAAAAATAAAATGGCAACATGATGTAATCACAAAGAGAGTAGTGAGTCACAGTGCTGTTATGTCAACATGAGCCATCTTTATTTGACTACTTTCTAATTTAAAAAGCAAAATTCTGCCTGGCCAGTGTGGCTGAGCCTCAGCCATAAACTAGGAGGTCACAGTTTGATTCCCAGTCAAGGCACATGCCCAGTTGCTGGCTCTATTCCCAGTGAGGACATTCAGGAGGCAGCCAATCAATGATTCTCTCTCATTACTGCTATTTCTATCTCTCTCTCTCTCTCTCTTCCTCTCCCTGAAATCAATAAAACCATATTAAAATATATTTTTTAAAAATAGAATAAAAGGCAAAATTTTATGATCCTAAAGTTTTAATTGAACAAGAGGGTTTCAGAATCTAACAGCATACAAATGTAAACTTTTTATTTTTGACCAGATTTTACTAACATTTTCTAAAATTGAAGACTGAACAGAGCCCAGACTTATTAAGAATGTTCCAACCCTGTTCTTTTTAATATCAATTTTACCCATATGTCTGCACAAAATACCTGTTAAGCTATACCAGCTTCTAGTTTCTTGCATTTTTCTGTTATAAATTTCTGAAGATTATCTTAAGATAACGAGGCAATTGCAGAAAGTTTTACATTTATTTTCTGCTTTGATAGCAGTGTAGTTTGCACTCACAAAATCCTCAGCCAAGAATTTCTGATCTAAATCTAACAGTTTGGCCATTAATGATCATTAGTGTCACATCTATGAGACAATCTGGTTGTTGTTATTCATTAAAAGCAATCAAAATATGTCATTATGGTCCTAATTACAATATTTATTCAGATGGCCTTATTTATCCACAAGAAAAAAATAATGCCAGACAGCTGCTAGAACTTCTACCCTAGGCATGTGAGAAACATGAAGTTCCAGGATAGCAGAATAATGTCCTTGAAGAGAAATGTGTTCTAAAATACATTTATAGAACACTTTATTGATGACAGTAATAAAACCTATCGGCGCATTGATTGCACTTTCATATACATGCACAGGTTGAATGAGATGAGACACAAAGGAACTGAAAGTTTTCTGGAGTTACACAACACCACACCTTAAACCCCCCAGCCCCCCACACACACCTAATGCCACAGCAATGAAAATGCATGAGTGACTAGACACCTGTCATACATCACTACCCAGGTTCTCATAAGGGAGGGGAAGTCAGCCGAGTGTTCCTGATAGAAAGGTGATGGGGGTTGATATTGGTGCTTGGTTGAGAGGAGGAGCTGCCGACGGTTATTAGGGGCTACAGAGGTTTGAGGAAAGAACTATGGAGATGTGCTCAACAAGCATCAGTGTCTTGCAATGGATCTGCACACTGATGCAGTGGGACTTCTCACAGGTTGAGCTGGTGTGTTTGCTAGAGGAAATAACCAACAGTCATCATAGTTTTGGGGGCTACACACTTGGCATAGAGGTGGTAGCACCACTCACCTTGTAGTGGACCCTACAGGTTTGCACTAAAGGCTTCCAGTAACAACAACCATGGGCCAAAGATCAGATCTTTCCTACGTATTTTATTCAAGTGTATCCCTTGCTAAAGAGAAAAGCTTGCCCATAATATTGCCTGGTATGAGGTGACTTCTCATTCTAGTAAATAGAGTTGTAGGGCCTAAACCAGCCGTGGGCAAACTACGGCCCGCGGGCCGGATCCGGCCTGTTTGAAATGAATAAAACTAAAAAAAAAAAAAAAGACTGTACCCTTTTATGTAATGATGTTTACTTTGAATTTATATTAGTTCACACAAACACTCCATCCATGCTATTGTTCCGGTCCAGTTTAAGAACCCATTGTGGCCCTCGAGTCAAAAAGTTTGCCCACCCCTGGCCTAAACTAATTCAAATTTGAAAACCTAAGCTATATCATGTTTCTCTCATCTCGGCATTATTGAACAAATTTATGTTTTCTAAATGATATCATTTAATATTTACAACTCTTTGAAGTCGTAAATCTGTTTATCTTTTCTAAAACAGAAGAGTAAATGGAGGCACAGAGAGATAAAGATATACTTAGTGGGCTAGGATAGAGGAAGATGACAAGAATGAAGAACCCCTTTTTATTATGAGGAGTCATTTGAATACAAATAACAGAAAATACAATGCAACTGTTTTAAACAACAGAAGTGAAAGGATTGACAAGTCTGGGACTAGGGCTGTATTCTGACTGCTGAGTTATTCTAGGAGCTCAACTAATGTCCTTAGGATTCACTTTCCCTCTCTCTTGACTCTCTTCTTATGTGACTCTTCATTCTCAGGCTTCAGATATGGAGACATGCCTGCCAGCAAGTTCAAAGTGAGATTCTTTATGTGCAAGTGCAGCTGAAAATGTGTTGCCTCTTTCACAAGAGTCTCTGGATAAGTCTTATTGCTCCTTGTTGGGTCACATGCCCACCACTGAATCAATCACTGGGTGGGGGAGTAGAATGCTCCTTTTGATTGGGCCAAGTTACTCGTGGACTAGGATGGAGGTGTTACACATGGACTGACTGATTGGTTTCCACTACCTGTCAACAAGTTGTGCTTCTTGGTGACTATAAAATTCTTAATTAATTTGAATTTGAAATAAATATAATTACATATAAACAAAGGACAAGCAATCCAGATTCTTTGTTGTCTCTCACTCAATAGAAAATAGACCTCTATAACCCATTTACAGGGATCATCAATTAGTCAGACCATAAATCCAAATTCCCAAACATTGCTATCATCAATAGGGAAGAGCTTTCCATCTGCAAACCAAAAAATTTTTAACTAAAATTAGTAGGGAAGGAAAAAAGCTAGAGAAATGGAGATTAGGCAAAATTAAGGTTCTATTGCTTCTTGAGATTCACCTTTGTGAGCCAAGAAAAGACATAGTAGGCTGAAGATGGCAGCACAGGTTAGCTGGCTGTCAGGTGACTCCACCACACCCCTCAGTGAATGACCTCCAAGACTATTATAAGATTATTTTTGACAGAAGATGTAGTCATGACTCTCAGGCAGATATAAAATGTACAACTGTCAAAGGTTTCACTCATTAATTGATGAGGGAGTGAGTATCGTATTTTTCTGTGTATAAAACGCTACTTTTTTTTTCTAAAATCGCTAGACTGAATATCGAGGGGCTTCTTATACATGGAAGTCAGCTGAGGAGGGAGCCACACAGGTGCGTAGCTGCCCATACCTTGTAGAATAGGCTTCCTCCAATCACAAGCCTTATTGTTACTGACGTCAGCTAGTGCCATAATTGGAGGTGGAGGTGGAGAGTGCGTAGTTGCAACAGGGACCAGAGTGTTCTGAGCCCATAAAGATGCCAAAAAATGAAAAGATAAATACCAGTAAGCTATTGTCTTACTCTGCAAAATTCAAAATAAATGTAATCAGCTATGCAAAAGAGCATGGAAACAGAGCTGCAGAAAGGCAATTTGGACCTCCTCCCACTGCGTGTATGATCAGACAGTGGAGAAAACAGGAAAGGCAAAAACAGTACTTCAATTTCATGAGGAGAAAAAGGTTTGCCATGAGAACACGAATAAAGTTAGCTCAGAAAATGCCACCAGTTTATGAGGATGATCTCACGTATATAGCCAGTGACTCAGAAGACAGCAGTGATACAATAAAAGTTGAAGAACTTGATATGTCTGGAACTAATAGTGATGAAGAAGAGAGCAGTGACGCAACAGAGGCTGAATAAAGTGATAAACTGCATAATATCACAGTGCTGGTATATAAACATTACCTGTGGTAATTACTAAATAAAAATGTGTTGTTTTATGTTTAAAATATTGATTTCTTAATTTTGGGTTGGAAAAGTGGGGGGCGTCTTATACATGGGGACATCTTATACAAGAAAAATACGGTAAGTGTTTTGAATGGTTCAAAGAGAAACTCAAGGTATCACACATAAGGACAACTGAAATGAATTTACATATAGATGAAAAATAGATCTATTCTTTAAGGCAATAACCAGTTGCTTTCCACTGGAGTCAAGATTTTTACATATCACACCTGTTAGAATAGCTATTATCAAAAATACAAGAAACAACAAGTGTTGGCGAGGATGTGGAGAAAAGGGAACGCTTCTGTACTTTTGGAGAGAATGTAAATTGGTGCAACCACAGTGGAAAACAGTGTGGAAGTTCCTAAAAGAATTAAAAATGGAGCTACCATAAGATCTAAAAATTCAACTCTGGGTAATTACCAAAGGAAATAAAAACACTAACTCAAAAAGATATCTGCACCCCTGTGTTCACTGCAGCCTTATTTACAATAGCCAAAATATGGAAGCAGCCTAAGTGTCTATCAGTGGATGAATAGATAAATAAAATGTGGCACACACACAATAGAATATTATTTAGCCATGAAAAAGAAGGAAATCTTGCCATTTGCAACAACATGCATGGGTCTTGAGAGCATTATGCTGAAATAAGTCTGATAGAGAAGGACAAATACTGTATGACCTCACATATATGGAATCTAAACAAAAATCTAAGTTCATAGATATACAGAACAGATTGGTGGTTGCTAGAGGTAAGGATTGAGATGGTGAGTGAAATGGGTGAACGGAGTCAAAAGGTACAAACTTCTAGCTATAAATTAAATCATGGAGATGCATGATGACTACAGTTAATACTGTATTGTATATTTGAAAATTGAAAAGAGAACAATATTTACGTGATAATAATAATGTAAGCACTGACTGTTGACTTAAGAAGTTTCTTGGGCCCTAACCGGTTTGGCTCAGTGGATAGAGCGTCGGCCTGCGGACTGAAGGGTCCCAGGTTCAATTCTGGTCAAGGGCATGTACCTTGGTTGCGGGCACATCCCCAGTAGTGGGTGTGCAGGAGGCAGCTGATCGATGTTTCTAACTCTTTATCCCTCTCCCTTCCTCTCTGTAAAAAATCAATAAAATATGTTTAAAAAAGAAGTTTTTCAGAAGGACAGAGAATAGAAAGTGAGTGACATTTAAAAGGGTAAAGTTCTCATCTACCTTAACAGGAAATCAATAAGTAGATAATGTCAACATGATAAAAAAAAATCAAGAAATATCATTATAAGCATAATCTTAAGAAGTACCTAGATCAATACAAAACGAAATAGCTGAGATAGCTGAAATGTTTGCCTCTAGGGAATGCAATGGGCTTAGCAGGTGTGACTGCTGTAAGAGATTACTATTTGGGTTATGGTACTTTAGGTACTATTTGATTTTATTAATCTTTAAATGTTTTCAAAGCATTTTGAAAGGAAAGAATTAATAAGAGGGGAAAATGTGAGCTCTGTGTAAAATCTAGACAAGCTCCCTCAGAGAATTATTTCTTCCTTCATTGAACCCCAATAAGATTTTGTATGTTGAACCATTATAGCCCTTCTCACATCTGATAGCTGTTTTATTAACCCTGTGCCCCTCTCAGCTACTCCTTTTTTCCCTGTCTCCTCTAGCCCAACACCATTTTATAGTTGTTCTTGCTACAACAGGAGCAATTCATTAGCAGTTCTGCCTCCTCCACTCCTGACTGTGAGACCCTGAAGTTTCTTTTCATTTGTGTCTCCCTCAGTCACTAGTTGAAAACACAGCACATAATAGGTGCTCAATGAATATTTATTAAATAAATAAATAAGAAAATATTGAATGAATAAATGAATCTCTGTTTCTGAGAATCTCAATAACGCCAACAAATGCATCTTTCCACCCATTAAATATTAATATAGAAGATAGCAAAGTTTCCCGTAAGAACTGTTATTGGTTCTTTAGGAAAAGTTTTGGTTGTGTTATTGCAACAAAAAGGACAATATTGTTTCACGTAAGTTAGTTGCTTGGGGATTCCACATACCCATCGGTGTCAAAAGGATGAGATGTCTGAGAGGTGCAGGCACCCAAACTCATTATAACTGAAAATCGGCTTTAAGCAGTACACCAGCATTGCTCTATGTACCTGTAATTGTTAGAAGGCCCCCTATAGGTGGTGAGGCCACCTAGCAAGAGAAACATCTGAACAACCTCCTTAAAATTTTCACGCCTTTATCATCACTACTAGAGCTGCCTACCACCTTTCTCCTCTACATTTCCATGAAGTACTACTTATAACCAGAGAAGTTCATCTGAGCTTTGGTGCCCAGAGTCTTTATCGGGGCACCATGGTCAACACAAGAATATCCTGGAGTGATGGATATATTCTATATCATGACAAGGGTAAATGACAGTAAACACTTGTTAAAAACCTTAAGCTGTACACTTTAAATGTGTACATTCTATTGTATGTAGATTATACTTCAATCAACTTCTCTTAGCATTAAATAATTAAGAGTTAAAAATAAAATTTGTGTAATTGCCTGTATATTATGCTGCAATAAGACATTTTTTTTAAAAAAGATGCATCTTACAAATTTCCAACTGTGAGTAGTTATTATGGACGGAATGCTTGCATTCCCTCAGAATTCATATACTGAAAGCCTAACCCCAATATAGTTGTATTTGAAGACAGGGCCTCTAAGAAAATAATTAAGTTTAAGTGAGATCATAAATTGGGGTCCTATCTGATAGTGTCCTCATGAAAAGACACAAGAGAGCTCTCTCTCTTTCTCTCCACACAAAGACCAGATCATGTGAGCAAACAGTTAGATGACAGCTGCCTGCAAGCCAAGAGAAGAGGCCTCAGAATGAAACCTACTTTCCAGTCCCTTATTTTGGACTTCCCAGCCTCCAGAACCATTCTGTTGTTTAAGCTAGTCAGTCCGTGGTATATTGTTGGTAGGGCAGCAAAGCAGAGCAATACAGTACTGCAACTACTGTCAGACCAACTATTGCATCCTGAAATCCATCTCTGTGTTGGAGCTGAGGCCATGCTTTCCACCAGCAACGCTACATGAATCACGGAGCATGATAAGTATACTAAGGCAGGCCTGCTCCTGGGAGAGAGGTAGGACTCCTCTGATGGGACACTTTGGCTCTAGACTCCCCGTCAGCCTTATCAATTTTTCCTTCCCTTTCCTCCACAGCAGTCAGACCTGAATGGCATTCTGACAATGTTCCCAACCTCCTCCAGCTCCTTCCTCTTTACCCCTTACAGATATTTCCCCAGTAAATCTTTTGCACATATAACACCATCATGGCATCTCCTTCTCAGGGCACCCAGACTAACATAACTTCTTAGAAAAAAGGAAAAGAGATCAAGTCAGTAAGTTATGTGGCACAAAAATATCAGCTGCCAGTTAAAAAGGATTGAATATTACAGAAAACTTAAATATCAACCATATATATAACAAAGTTGCCTGTTTATTCACTTAAAGTGATCTTGACTGTGTGCTCCAGGGGGAATGGAGCTTTTTTGAAACCACTGTTTCTTTGAAACTTTAATTTATTGAAAACTGCTACCCAGTCTCAAAATATTTCAGTTTTAGTTTTTCAACACAACTCTAAGCCCAATCTTAAACAAGCCAAAACAAATTGATGGCTTAGTCACTGTCCATTATCAAGGACATACTAATATGATTGTTGTGGGCGGGGGATGGGGGGAGATCAAGTCACAGTGATCATGAAGGAGGACACTGCTACCAAGGACCTTGAGAGGCTGGCTGTGTCTGGACAGCTCTGGAGACATCTCACCTTATTTAATTACTTTAAGTAATTCAGGCCATCAGGCTACTTCAGGCAGAACAGTGTAACAACAGCACTTAATCTCATCTCGCCTTGCCAATGACGCCTTGCTGCGGCTTTAGTCAGAAGGATCAGATGTTGTCATTTCCCATTTACAGCAGCGGCCCTGTGATCACAGCAGTGCGGCTTGAGGTTAGTCAACACATCATAAACTTTCTTCTAAAAACGCTGAACATTCTGTCAAACGAGTCAGGTCATTTGGAACACTTCGTGCTTCCTAAGCACTGGGACAGAAAACACAAAGGACACCGGATTCTCTTCTCAACTAGACGGTCATGTCCTCCAAGTTAGAACTGCAGGTTACTTTGGGGTTGTTTTCATCAAAACAAAACAAAGGGACTCGGGAAATCCATAGGTTTTGTTTCTCTAGAGAAAAAGGAAATCCTATTTTGGTTCGTTCAGGCCAATTCTCTAAAGTAGATGTTTATTTTCTGACTATATGGCTAGAAAGTCATATTATATTCCCCTTAGCGCCCATTCATTCTCTCACATTTCCTTTATCTTCAAACTTCCAACACCTCTTCCCTATCTCCACATACAGCTGAAGACATTGCTTCCTACTCTCCTGGGAAAATTCAAGCAATCCGAGAACTTCTACATACGACTATCATCACAAATTCATACGTCTCCCAGCATCGTACACACATACTCCGCCTTCTTGTTACTATATGGACCGCCCATGCACATAGTGAGAGCCACGTTCCCGTTCTCACCTTCTCCAGGTTGTCACATTTCTTTGTTCCCTCCTACATCATAAAATTAGTTCTTGAAATGCCACTTATTATTTCCTATTATCCTCTCATTTTTAACCTTACTTATTTTAACTGCTGCATTATATTCCACTGTAGATATATAATACTTTATTTATAAGGAGCCTCAGATTATACTATATCTTCCCCTATCACAAACAATCCTTCAAGGCCTCTTGGTGCTCAGATGCAAGCATTTCTTTAGGATAAATATCTAATAGTGGAATTGTTGGGTAAAGACATATGAATATTTCTAGAAGAGTTCCTAAGAAAATGCTTTCCAATAAGTTCATGCCAGATTACATACCTACACATTCGTCCACATCTTCTCTAACATTGGATGTTAGTTATCTTTAATCTTTGCCAATCAAAACAGCAAATCTATCACTTCCCAATGATTTGAAATTTTGTCTTAATTATATATCAAATTTCTGTATATATTCAAGTAGTATATCTTAGGCTTTGATATTTTTTGTGTGTTTTAATGCCTTATAAGACAATAACTCCCATCACTCCTTTGTAGAATTTTTGCTAGCTATTCTTATTTATTTTTTTATATATTCTTTAGAATCAGATTGCCAAGGTCTAAGAAAAATCCTACTATCAACATCCTCCATCAGAGTGGTATATATTTTTATAATCCATGAATTTACATTGATAGATCATAACCACTCAAAGTCCATGGTTTGACATTAGGGTTCCCTCTTGGTGTTGTATATTCTAAGGAAGTGAATTTCAACATGTTTAATTCCATGTCACACAAACTAATTACTAATCTCCTGTGGTACACCAAAAAATATATTATAGATATATTTGGAAATCCATCAAAGTTATACCTGTTTTTTGTCAGATCAACAACAACAAAAAAACATTTTTAACAATATTAATTAGCTACCCTTTTGCTTCAAAGTGACTTTTTAAAAAATCAGGTGCCTATACTTGTATTTAACAATTTCTCATAAAAAGATTTCTCATACCCAGAATTAACCAAGGAAATGAAACCTCATTGTGTTACGTGAACAATAATATGCAATTCTATTATAATACCTCTGTATTTATGGTAGCATTCACACTGTGTTGGCTGTTGTCATTTTTTTTATTTGACAATCTAGGGGAAAAGAAGTCAGTGTCTCTGACTAAATAGTCAGGTAGTACATGTCTTAAAAATTCTTGCAGCACACCAGTTGAAAATTGTTGTTCTAAGGGTTTGGACAAATACCAGTATATAATGACATATACCCATCATTATGATATTATATTATACAAGTATTTTCACTGTCTTAAAAAATCCACTGTGCTTCCTTTTATCTTTCCAGTGTCTGAATGATATATTCCCATATGTCCCTAATGCTGGCTATTTTTACTATCTTTCTTTATTTCTTGATCAGATAATAGAGATCAGCAACTTCTGAGCTGTTCACAAGGTAACCTCTCTCCTCTAGGCTGCCTGACTGACAGACAACCTGCAAATCAGCTTGTTCCTGCCGTTCCTCGTTCAGCCCTGACTGCCCTTCACGAGAAGCACAGGCACCCATGTCCCCACCCTGACATTGCTGGTTGCTGGGTTTGCCTCTTAGGTGTAGCATTTACTTTGGAGAACTGTGCTGTGTCAGTTTTATTTGATTTCTCCAGTCATAGGGTTCCTGTTGGCATCTTCCCAGATCCGTGTTTACATTCCACTGCATTTGTTAGTGCTTTGTCCTACATTGTGATTCAGAGTTCCAGATTCATTGAGGATAGTGTTTGTGTTTCTGTTTCTCTGGGTGTTTGAGATTTTTGTTTGTTTATTTTTTTTCCTTGTTTTCAGGGTTGTTGCTTTTGAAAAATTACCAAGAAAAAATAGAAAGATAGAAAAATATCCTTTATCTTCTAAAATATGACCATATCTATAATAATAAAAGCATAATATGCTAATTAGGCCAGACATCCTTCTGGACGAAGCTGGGGCTGTGAGGGAAGCCTGGGGCCCGGGTGTCAGAGGGAAGCCAGCGGTGGCAGCTGGGGGAAGGAAGGCCTACTCATGCACGAATTTTGTGCATCCAGCCTCTAGTGATTATTATATTCAACTTGGTAGAATTTGACTGGGATACACTAAATACATAAATACATTTGGAGAGGGTTAACTTTTTCAATTCAGGAATATGGTATTTCTCATCAGTTATTTAGGTCTTCTTTTATATCTTCTAATAACATTTTACAGTATTGTTATTGCTTTCAGCTAGTATTGCACGCATATTTTCAAGTTTATTTTAGCCATTCATATTTTTTTTTTGGTTTCTATTGGGAACTGTATGATCTAATTGGTTATGGTAATTTATGAAAACCCTATTACTTTTCTGTGTTTTAATATTTTATCCAATCGCTCTAATAGTGTGGAATTCTATCAGTGTGCCATTTTATTGTCTTGGATCATCATGTTGTCTGAAAATGCAATAATCATTTTTTTTCCTCTCTTCCTTTCAAATATTTACCTGCCTGATTTATTTTTGTGTGTTATTGCACTGGCCAAAACCTACAGAATAAGTAGGAGCATTTAGCATCCATATATTGCTTCCAAAGGTCAAGAAAATCTTTCAATGTTTCATCATTACGTATGACTTTGGCTGTAAAGTTTGGAGAGTTTCCTTCCATTCCTCACTTTTAACATTACTTGATGTTGAATTTTGTCAAATATTTTTTTCAACATCCATTGAGATAATTGAGAAATGTAATTTTTCTTCTTTGACCTTTTAAATAACTAGTGAATTAAATGAATAGCGTTCCCAATATTGAAACTTCCTTGTGTTTCTACTGTAAACCCTATGTGTTACATGCCTTTGAGTTGCTCTGACTCCTGACAACCCTATAAATGAGTAATGTCTACAACGTCGCGTCTTCAACAGCCCTGATTATGTCCCAGATTATGGAAATGCTTAAAATTAGGCAGAGAAGTAAATATTTGCTTAGATAGTAAATAAGGCATTGTCATTTAAGAGGCAGATTAATTTTCTGGAAGAAGTCAAGATGAGTTGTCTGAGGGAGAATCCATACAAAACTCCTACTAGATCTAAATTAATTGTACTGAAGGGAAATGTTTATGGGGTTGGGGGAGTTGTTTGTTATGCTGCTAACAAAATTCTTCCTGAGATACTGAAGAATGGGAGAAACTGAAGGTGATATGGATGCAATCCAAAGACAAGTGAAGGAACTGGCCTTTGCTGTGAGGACATGAGATGAAGGTGGGTGCCAGTGTAAGTCGATTTACAGGTGTTGAGGAGTAAGGAAGATCAGGGTCAATCTGAGGGGAGGTATCAGCTGAGAACGATGATGAGAAAGGGTCATGGAATCTTTAAGTGAAAGAAAGAATTAATACCAGGAAGAAGGAAACAAAGTAAGATGAATGCCAATTTGAGGCTCAAGATCATGCATTTCCAGTGAACCCAGTCTATGCACTCGTGTGATTTTGTTCAGCAACATGGAACTGCTCAAATGCAGGTCCAGAGAAGACAGAGGGTAGGTTCCTCCATGGTTGGGGGTTTGTCAGATGAGTATCATAGAGGAGGAGGAGGAATGTTGAGAGTATTTGCAAAGGATTCATAGGTTTCATTATGTTTAACCATGGAATCTACCTGGGGAAGAAGGAAATGCAACAAAGAAAACTGGATGGGAATCAATATATCAGCTGCCAAAATGATGTCAAAACTTATGCCTGTGGGTTACCCAAGCAAGCAAACTGGAAGGACAGGAGGTGGTGGTCAGACAGCAGGATATTTGAATTGAGAATAGTTTCTGGTAATGACAAGGTTCAAGGTGTGACCATGGGACAGAGTGGCTGGATTGGGATGAAGTTACTAATCATTAAGGCAGATGACTGCTAAAGTCCCAGAGTTATCCCTAATAGCCTGTCCTTCCCTCTTCTGGCTAATTATCTTTGAGGAGAGAAAAAGTATCCATAACCCATACTGAGCAAGAATAATGAAATCTTTCCTCAGTTCTTACCCCTGATTATTCTCAGCAGTCCTTTTACTAAAAGTGAATGGGCAGGATTTTTTAAGGACATGAGATGATACCCCTATATTATATAAATGCATAACAAGTCTCATTGAATCCAAGATGGTTGGGTTAGCTAGGGTGCTGAGGTCTGAGAGTTGGAACCTGCGGAATGAGAAGGTGACATGGGGGCCTCCTGAGACAGGGATGACAGAGTTTAAAGGAGAAATTGAAAAATGAGGGAAATGATACCTGCTACATCATTGTTGCCTAAGGCCAGTGCTGGCCAGTTTTTACAAGCTACATACTGAACTGGGTATGCATCAAAGAGAGTTTATAGTATACAATAAGTCAGATACATTTGATTTTAGCATAATCAGTTTTTTTAATAACACCATTAAGACCCTCATCTATTTCAGAAAGGACTACCCCCAAAGGTTACTATATCTTTTTGAACACACAACAATAGCTCAAAATAGGATCTGACTTCTTTGGTGAGATGAGAATAGATTCTTTTTGTTACTCAGTGGTTGTTCAATAGTGGTAAGGTCAGTACGTACTTGTTAAATTATGAACAACAAAAGTAGCCTTCTGCCTTCCTGTGGTTGTTCAGGGCAGATACAACTGTACCGGAGCCAGAAGTGCCCACTCAGCCATGTGAATATACTAGTATTTAAACATCAACAATTTCTGCTCTTTTCCGTGTGTGTGTGTGTGTGTGTGTGTGTGTGTTAGGCTCAGTACCCACCTCTGAAAATAAGCAAAAAGAAAAAGACTAACTTAAAGTGTACCATGTGGCAAAATGTCCATTATGCTTTTCTCATTTACCAACAAATATTTATTGAGTCTGTCCTATGAGCTGGGCATTCTGCAGTTGTAATAGACCGAGACTAGGAATAGTTCCAGCCCTCGACCAAGAGATTCCAGTCCAATGAAGGTGGAGGAACAGGTACTTTTAATAGTTAGGGGATCTAATTACTAAAATTTATTCATTTATCCCATAATTTGGCATGCTGTGTGCTAAGTACTTTGTTAAGCCCTAGCAATATAGGTATATCGTCCCTGCCTTGACTGAGGCAGGTTATATGAGCAAAGAGAAGGCAATCCTGCCTGGAGGAGTTGCCCTTCTGTTGACTTTTGAATGCAGACCAGAAGCCGCAGGTAAAAAGGCATGGGAAACATTCCAAGCAAAGCCTCACAATGCATTTGAAAAATTGAAAGTAGAATAGAATGGTTGGCACTAATGTGGAGTATGGGGGAGCAGTGAGAGATGAAGCTGAAAAGGACACACACAAAAATATGTGCATTGTCTTAAAGAGTTAAACTTTACTCTAGAGATGATGGTGAGCAGAGGAGAACATGACTAGGCTGCCTTCTAGATAGATCATTCTGCAGCAATAAGGAAATTGGCTTTGGGTCAGGCAAGACTGAAAGCCAGGAGTACAAGGAGAAGCTCAACGCAATGATCCTGACAAGAAAGAATAAGGATATAAATTAAGACAATGTCACTGAGGATACAGCAGCAAAATGGGATGGACTTGAGAAACAGTGGGAAAAGACACGACTGTGGTGGATGGTTAGAGGTAGAAGCTGAAGGACTAAAAGAGTCCAGGGTAACATCCAGGTGTCAGTTTTGGACAGTAGCTAGATTGTGACATCATTCGCTGATACAACAGGGAAACATACTTCACGGTAGATGCAGTTTTCAAGGTTAATGCACCATGATGCAGTTTTTGTACTGCGGGGAAAAGGGCAGTAGAGCAGGGTAGGTTAAACATGTAAGTTAAAAATGTAAAAGAGATACCTTATTAACACTATACATATTTGCTCCACCAAAGACTCTGAAAAGTAGGGAAAGACAGGCTACACTGGGGGAAAAAATCATTTCCAAGGCCTTGTATCTAGACCATATAAAGAACTCTCCAATTAGAAAATGAGCAGGATAATTCATCAAAGACTATTTGGTGGAAAGATATTTTACCAAAGAGGATATATGGCAAATACGCACACGAAAAGATGTTCAAAATCATCACCATGCTAATGAAAATTAAAACCACAATGAGATAGCAAAAATAGTGATAACACCAGATGCTGGCAAGGGTGCAGGGAAACTGATCACTCATTGCTGTGGGAAGGGGAAATGGCACAGTTTGGCAGTTTCTTAACAAAACTAACCTAGATTTACCATTCAACCCGGCAACTGAACTCAGGCATTTGTCCCAGAGAAATGAAAACGTATATTTACACAATCCCGGGAATGTTTATAGCAGCTTTATTTGTAACAGACTGGAAAGCTGGGGAGAAAACCCAGATGCCCTTCAAGGAGTAAATGGCTAAACAAACTGGCATTTCCATACCACAGAACACTATTCAGGGAGCAAAAGTAATAAACTATTGATACGAGAAACTGGGATAGCCCTAGCCAGTTTGGTGGATAGAGTGTCGGCCTGCAGATTGAAGGATCCTGGGTTTGATTCCCGGCCCAGGGAACATGTCTGGGTTGCAGGCTTGATCCCCAGTAGGGGGTGCGCAGGAGGCAGCCGATCAATGATTCTCTTTCATCATTGGTGTTTCTATCTCTCTCTCCCTCTCTCATCCTCTATGAAATCAATAAAAATACATTTTTTTAAAAAAAGAAACTAAGATAAATTTCATGGGAATTATATGAGTGAAAAAGAGCTAGTTTCAAATGGTTACATACTATGCTATTAACAGTCTTGAATATTATATAAATACATATATAAATATACACATACACACAAATGAGTGCATGGGAAAGGGGTGAAACTGAATAAACTCTGTGGATTGTACTAATGTCCATCGATGTCTTCGTTTTGATGCTGAATTAGAGTTATGCGAGATGTTACCATGACATAAAATTGGTTGAAGGGTAAACAGAATACCTCCCCTTTACATTTTTTCAAACTTCCTATGAATCTATAATTATTTTAAAATAAAATGGTTATATATATGACAAAAGAGTTGATTCTACTGCACAGAGGAATTCTCAATAAACAGAAAGAATGATGCTTCTTCCCCTAAAAACGTATAAGGTAAGAGGTACAGATACAAGGAAGTATGTCGTGGAGGTAGAGAGCCAAAAGATAAAAAGGTCCACACCTAATTTGTCTAATTTCTTCATAGAATAAGAGCTGCAATCACCTGCTGAAAATGATGAGGGATAAGTGGGGCATAAAGCTTGACTGAGCCGAAGGTTTGGAATTACCCCTGAGGGAAATAGTAGAGGGAATTTCATAGAAATGTTGGGTTGCTCCAGTTTCTACCCCCACCCCAGTTGCTTAACTTTACATTACTGTTTACAGTGCTGGCCATAGCACTTTCTGAATGACAGAAATGGTCTGTATCTGTGCTGCCCAAAGCCACACATGGCTATTAACCCCTTGAAATGTGGCTAATGTGACTGAAGAAGTGATTTTAATTGTGTTTAATTTGAATTTAAATAGCTACTTGTGGTTAGTGGCTACCCTATTGGACAGTGATGCTAACAGATGCACATAATAAAGGAGCCATAAATTTTCAACCACAATCTGGTTCCTTTGGGTAGTTAGTGAAGATTCAGGCCGAATGCCCAAAGCATACAATTTTCTTCCCTTTCTGTGTTATTCCTAACTCAATTTGTATTAAAACTGCAAATCATTAAGAAACCCTTGATTTTCAAAGCTCCAGTAGCCAGCTTTCAAGCAATTCCATCTCTTATTTCTGAATTTCAAAGCCTTTGTCATGCTTGTATTCCAAACGACTTGGCAGCAAAATCTTATTAAAACACAGCTTTAGAAAGTCTAAAACTATACCACATGTGTGTTTTTCAGAACTTTCTGAGGCTCAGATGAGCCTGCCTACCTACTCTCAGGGTGTGGCTGAAGTGCTGACAGAAACACCTCTATACTCAACCAGGGACTGCTCTTCTCAGATCTCTTCTAAGTTTCCGACCCACTAGCTGCCTGACATTCCTGAAGCACCACAAGGGCCTTCGGACCTTGGGGGCACTCAATAAATTATTTCAATAAGTAAAGATGAATGGACAAATGTATAAAGCAAACAAAGTTTATGATTGGTGCTCCTTCCCACCATTACCATCCACGTTCCAAGTCAGGCATCACGGTCCTGGCCTTTCTCTAGAACATGTTCATTATAAATCCAAGTTCCACAGAAGGGTAAAGAATGGGGAGTGTCTATCTACGGCAACCCTTAACACAGAAATCCAGTCGGTGAAGACATAACAACTCCTCATTCAAATATTATAGAAACCCATCCAATGACATGTTTGGGGCGGGGAACAAGGAGTCATTCTCACTAGGGCTCCTAATTTCACCAATAATAACTGCTGCACTGGCATGTTCTAGACTTCTTCTCCGGTCAGCAATTCTTTGCAAGAAGTAAGCCCTAAGTTCTGTTGACTAAAGAAGTTCCTGGGATTGCAACTTCCTAAGGATATGACTGGTTAAAGCAGTTTTGGAAATAGAGGCTCTAAGTGATTTGGAGCCAGCCTGCCCTCTGCTCACATATTAGCTTTTCAGAGATGCTCTGAGGAGGGTTTGCAGTGGAATAGACCTTTTCCTTGTAACCTGAGAGCTTGGCTAATGGCCCTCAAGTGTTTTTCTAATAGGGAAGAGCAACCTGGCAGAGCCTTTCAAGGATAGCTTGCACATTAAATATGGATGCAGCACTTTAAAGTTTAATATTTAAACAAAACACTTAGTGTTTACTGGTACCACACATTTTCATAGGTACCAAATGTAGGGAAAAGTCTGTTGGACTGGAGGAATGTTCCTAAGAAAACTCTTTAATATTCACGTATATATTCCTAAAGAGTCAATTCAGGGTTTTTGGCTTCTGATTGTTCTGGAATAATGTGTGTGTTTTTCCAGCCTACAGATCATAGTTAGGCTGAAAGGATTGACTGTCATCTTTTCCAATGAAGATGAGTACTGGAAAAAGCCCAAATCTTGGCTTCCACACCAGCCATTCTCAACATCTATTTCTACAAGACATTGAGCATCCCCATTAGCTGTAAATGAGGATACAAAAATCCAGTTATTTAAAAATGTATGCACATTAAGGAGAGTTGTTCCTGAAGGAGGGAATAAGAGATGCATGGCAAAAACAAACACTAGCCAAAATTTTAAAGAGTAGGGATTGGGTATGTATGTGTAACAGGCCAGGAAGAGGAAAAACAAAAAGAGAATGATAAAAACTACCTGTAATTAAATATTCCAGCTACATTCAGGTGGTCTTTGTAGGAATAAAACATTAAATATGGGCTATAAAGTAATGAGGCTGTTTCCATAAGCCACACATAAGAACAAGGCTCAGTAAATTCTCAAGGCGCCTTCTAGGTGCAATAGGGAGCAATCTTCAGTCTCTCTCACTGCCGCTCACTGCTCCTACACCTTTGCTCAAGAGTCAAAATCCCAGGAGAGGGTCAAGGTTAAGTCACCCCTTACCAATTACTCAGGCCAATTGCCTGCCCCTGGAGAAAAAGGCTCATTCATTCAGTGATTTTTTATTTTTATTTTTTTTTACTGTGTATACAGGTTAGGCACTGTTCTAGGCCGTGGGGATACAGCTGTGGATCAAAGAGACAAAGTCTCTGCTCTCATGATGTTTATGTTCCAGACCATCTGGAGAAATAGCACTCCAGGCAATGAGAACAGCAATGGCAAAGGCTCAGAAGCTGGAATGAGCCTGGCCTGTTAAAGGAATTGGAACAACAAAAGCAATGGGAAGCAGAACAGTGCTAGAGTAATGCTTTCCTCTCCTGACATTTCCTTCCACATACCAGGATCTTCACCCACCACAGCACCCCTGGCTGTCAGCCTTATTCACCTACTCACAGTAGAGAAGAAATTCTCCAGTGGGAAACAGATGCTCTTAAGGAAGAGGGCAGCCTTCTTGTAAAAGAATGTCTACTAGAGTTTTCATTTCCAGCTATTCTGTATCCTTATAGTCCTAAAAGGAATCTGTATTTCAATGATCAAAACATTTTTCTGTACCATTCTTTTTCTTTTAATTTATTTTTATTGTTGAAAGTATTACAGATGTCCCTCCCCCTCCCCCCACTGATCCCTTCTAGCTCAAACCCACCCTCCACCCCAGTGTACCATTCTTACTTAAGCAAACTTATTCTCTTAATTGAACTACTGATTAATTGTGCTAAGAGGGTTTCTAAAGGATAGGGGTGGGGCATAAATCTGAAAGAAATGCCTCTGAGGCACTCCAGACTTCTTGGGTATACTAAAGCAGTCTTCTAAAGGCTGTGGGCAGGGTAGCAGGGCAGATATCTCCAAGCACAGGAACCCAGAACAGAACTAGAAACAAAGAGAACTCCCCAAAGACCAGAAAAGCTGACAGCTAGGCTACAAATAAAAGAGGGAAGGAGATCTCCCATAGTTTAAAAATCAGATAGTTCACCTATAAAGTAAAAAGAGATTCCTGGAGAGAACCAGTGTTCAGATCCCACTCCTTACTGAAGGCAAAGTTCTAGTCCAGGCCTCAAAATATCTGAAGCCAAAGGAAAACTGAATCAACCTAAATTTGCAAAAAAAGCCCAGCCCCCAAATGAATTGCAAATTAGTGCTCTCTACTTAGCAGCCTGAAAGAAAGAGGTTGTGTCCTTTTGAGAGTAAATGTTCTTTATCTCAAACTCTACTGTTATTTTTTTAATGGCTCGTATATAAAAAAAAGAAATTTACAAGTAATATGAAGTAGCAAGAAAACGTGACCTGTGAAAGAGGTCAAGAGAGAAAAACCATCATTGGAAACAGACCCACCAATATGGAGGAATTATCAGCAGGGACCTTAAAATAAATATCATATATATATGTTAAAGCATCTAGTGGACACTATGGACCACACACACGAACACATGGGGAATTTCAGCAGAGAAATGTAAACTATAAAAAGAAACAAATGGAAATGCTGGAAGTGAAAATTATACCAGAAATGAAGAATTCATTAACTTGGAAGCAAGTCCAAAGAAACTACAAAAGGAACCAAAAATGTAAAAATAATGGGGGAAAATGACATAGAGCATGTAGATATGAAGAGCAATATCAAACAGTCCAATATATGTGTTATTAAAGTCGTAGAAAAAGAGAAGAAAGAAAATGGGGAGAGAAGAAACATTTAAAGAGAGAATGATCAAGGATTTTCCAAAATTGATTAAATATATATCAACTTTAAGCAGAATAAATAATAAGATCAGCAAACCTCAAGTAAGATTAAAACAACAGCAGCAATACCTAGGCATACCATAATCAAACAGCTGAAAACCAAAGGTGAAAATAAACTTTAAAGCAATTAGAGAAAACTGATATGTTATACCAAGGAGAACAATGATGAAAATTACACCTGACTTCTCACCAGAAACAATGGAGGACAACAGACAATGGAATAACATCATTAAAGAAAAAAAATTATCCACTTAAAATTCTGTAATCCACAAGAACAGCTTTCAAAAATATGGTAAAATAAAGATATGTTCAAATAATTAAAAGTTGAGATAATTCATTGCAAGCACCTGCCCTTCAAGAAATTCCAAAAGCTAGAGGAAAATGATACTGGATAGAAACCTTAATTTGTTAGGAGAAATTAAGAGCACTAGAAAAGTAAATATCTGAGTAAATACAAGAGTTTTATCTTTATTTTAATATTCTAAATTTCTTAAAATGTTATGGACTATTTAAAGCAGAAAAATAATGTCTTATTAGTTTGAAAATCATCCAGCCCCATTCAGCCCCAAATTAAGCATTTATCCTGATTTTCCTATATCAACTCTATCTCAGGGTAACACCTTCTCTTTGTAGAGGTATAATAGCTAACACATGATGAAGGAAATATAGAAATAAAATATTAACATTTTCAACCACTAATATACACTGAGTGTAACCAGATTATTATGACCACCTGATGTTTGTAGGCAAATTAGCTATAATTTTGCATTGAAGTTGCTAGAGGGCCAGACCATTATAAATAGGGAAGCAGTTTACCACGACAGTAGAAATGATGCTTTTTCTGAAGATGTGGGTAAACAATGCGATTTAACAGCCTTTGAACGTGGGATATATTTGAACATGAGTGGCCAGATTATTATGACCACCTGACGTTTGTAGGCAAATTAGCCGTACACTGCATCGTATGGGATATGGAAGCCGAAGGCCTGTTCGAACACCTTTGCTGTCTGCAGTTAACAAGATAAAACGTCTCCAATTCACACAGGAACACAAGGATTGGACAGTTGAGCATTGGAAAAAAGCCATGTGGTCCGATGAATCACGTTTCCAGTTGCATCATCCAGATGGCAGAGTGAGAATTTGGAGGAAACAGCATGAAAGCATGCACCCCACGTGCATGAGTACAACCCTTCAAGCTGGTGGGGGCAGTGTTATGGTTTGGGGCATGTTTTCCTGGCATTGTTTGGGCCCTTTAATTTGTGTGGAACAACATCTGAATAGCACAACATACCTAAGTATCGTTGCTGATCAGGTTCATCCTATCATGTTGATGGCATATCCCAATGGAGATGGCTTCTTCCAACAAGACAATGCGCCATGCCACGGTGCTCGTATTGCGCAGGAGTGGTTTCAAGAACATGAGGGAGACTTTACCTTGCTTAGGTGGCCACCACAATCACCAGATCTCAATCCAATTGAGCATTTATGGGATGAAGTTAAAAGAGCCATCAGGCAGCTGGTTCCACAACCATCAAATCTCACAGAACTGGACAGTGCTATTCATCAGGCATAGTGTCAGATTCCTCGCATCACCTTTCAACATCTCGTGGAGTCAATGCTAAGAAGAATCGCCGCAGTATTGAAGGCAAAAGGTGGCCCAACGAAGTGCTGATGGGGTGGTCATAATAATCTAGCCACTCATAATAATATATATCCCACATTCAAAGGCTGTTAAATCGTTTTGTTTACCCATATCTTCAGAAAAAAATCACTCTACTGTTGTGGTAAACAACCTGCTTCCCTACTTATAATGGTCTGGCCCTCTAGCACCTTCAGCACGAAATTATAGCTAGTTTGCCTACAAACATCAGGTGGTCATAATAATCTGGCCACTCAGGGTATTTTTAGATAAATGTCATCAATGACTGCTACCAGAACAAAAGAAAAACAAGCAGGCATTCTATGACTTAATGCAAACATACACTCACTACCATCTATGGAAGTATTCTTGTCAAAAAGTATTCAACCCCAATTGGATCTATCCTCTAGAATTGACAGACTCTAGCTCTACCTACCAATTTACAGAAAATACCTGGGACAGAATATTCTCTCTTTAAGAGGTCTCATATGTTAGTATATGTGGCCACTTACTAAAAACATTCTTAATCAGATTATTTTTTAAAAAATAGAGAAAGAAGTGGACTTTTTTCATTGGTATGTCCTACTTGAGAACACTGAATTAATATGTAGTGAATGCCCATCATGTGCATTCAACACACTCAGTTAAAATGAATTAATTTTCCTGAAACACGGAACAGAATCTTCTTAGTGCCCTAAAGGCTAAGCCCAATTACAGTCTGATGCATCTGTAAAAACCAGTACTCCAATTAAAGAAAGGTCACACAAGGCTTTACATGCCACTCTCCTGAACCTGCCAGAAAGATATTACTGAAGCATACATGTGCTCAAAGAACAAAATACCTATTTTTTTTATTCCACCAGCCAGCCCTACTCAACCTCAAATGCCACCTAATTTCTGAATAGGAATACTAATGAACAGAATACATCATAGAGTTTTCTCCTGTCTAAGAATGAAGCGATGCACTTTAGAACTTATGCATCAAGATCCATCACATGTTCTTTGTAGTACTGTGAGCACCCTCCTATATTTGCCAAGAAACTGAAAATAAAAAGTGTTGACTACATACTGTAGTAACTTGACTGAGAATGTATCATTCCAGGTGATTTTTCTCTTTGCACATCATACTCCTATATTTCAAGTTTTTATTATGACTAAAAAAATGGGGGTCATGTTTTCTAAGAAAAATTAAGCAAAATAAAATGCAATACACTGTGGTTCTCAACCTTCCTAATGCCGCGATCCTTTAATACAGTTCCTCATGTTGTGGTAAACCCCAATTTCATTGTTACAAATTGAACATAATTAAAGCATAGTGATTAATCACAAAAACAATATGTAATTATATATGTGTTTTCCGATGGTCTTAGGCGACCGCTGTGAAAGGGTCGTTCGACCCCCAAAGGGGTCGCGACCCACAGGTTGAGAACCGCTGCTCTAAAACATGAACTATAACAACATGTAAACATATTTTAAAGGGAAGCTCAGAACAGCTGCAGCATCCTTAACCATACTGGCTGATCAACTCCAATTCACCCACCATAACTGATTTAATATGAGAGTATAATTAGTAATGTTGATTACTATCTGGTGCCAGATATCCCAAATGCCCCACCTTTGTGCTAATTAATCTTGAAAACCTTCCAAGCTTTCCTCTGCCCTGCCTGCCTCTGTTCCCTGCATCAGCGCACACATAGCTTCTACCCAAACAAACAGTATAAGAACGGCATCGCTAGGTCTCGCACACATTTGGTACTCAGTAAATGTTTGTTTATTCAAATCTGAGCTCCTTCATCACAGTACCTCTCATGAGAATGGAAAACCAAGAGTCAAGATTTAGGTGTGGGTCACTTTGAGTGGCATTGATATTTAAGGCCATGAAAACCTATGTGTTCAAGTTGTTACTAAAAAACAATCTTCAGAAAACCCAAAGAATAGTCACCGGGGTAATTTGATTGGAATACCCTGCATTTGGACCCAGAAAAATGACAGGTTATACCATTAAGGATGTATTCACATGAATTTCCATGAAATCAGTGCAAATCTAACAGAACTAGGAAGTGGTGCTATTAAAAATTAGGCCAAAAGACTAAATAAAGATGCTAAATAATCTCTACTCTTTTACATGAATATGGTTTACATTGAAATATTTGAGAAGTAACTAAGTACATTGGATAAAATGATAGGGCAACTGCTATCTTCAACAAAGATTCACAACCTTTGCATCCTGTGGTCCCTGCCCTTTTGAGAAGTCCTACCACCTCAAAAGTCCGGCATTACTTTTCTATTCTAAGCAATCCTCTTAAAAACAGAATAGGCTTTGTCCAGGAGTCACCATTGCAAAACGGTGGTTTAGAGTTCTCCTCAGAGTGGTGATGGTGAAGGAGGGGAGGTAGAGGAAAATACCAAGAATGGGACCCAGAATCAGGAGAAGCAAAGTCAACATATCCATTTGGAAAATCGTAGTTCACCACCAACTGTGTTAAGTTCTGTAGCTCTTCCTAACTTGCAGCGGTTCTCAGCCTGTGGGTCGCAACCCTTTCACAGGGGTCGCCTAAGACCATCGGAAAACACATATATAATTACATATTGTTTTTGTGATTAATCACTATGCTTTAATTATGTTCAATTTGTAACAATGAAATTGGGGGTCACCACAACATGAGGAACTGTATTAAAGGGTCGCGGCATTAGGAAGGTTGAGAACCACTGTATGGAAGGTATTCACCACTGTTCTGGGGAACCAAGCTTTCTACTTGAGAAACAAGAGTGTTGTAACTCAGCTCCTTAAGAACTCTTCTTGAACAGGGAGAGAAAAGGAATGCTTGAGCACTGGGGTTCCATGGCATTTTTCTTCAGCAGCACTAACTTCATTGAGAAGACAGTGCGTGTAAGTGCTAACGGGGGCCTGGTGAATTACACAAGGGGCCCTGATGCGATGCACTTCATCACGCAGAAAACTTAACATTTATCTCTCCATCTCAACATGCTTGTCACCTGCAGGCATGGCCTTGGGGCAAGAAAGAGTGATGCTGGGGCAGGACCATCTTGCCCTTTCATAAGGTTTTATAGTCTTCAGCGTATTTATGTATTTATTTATTTTCAGCTTCTTTTTTGTTACATTTAATTTATTGGGGTTTTAAATCACACACAGCTCTCTCAGACACCTCTCTGCCTAATTCTTCACCAAGTTCCCTTTCTCCTTTCCTGTACTGTAGACATTTCCTAGACCTCAGTTCAAATCCCCCCGCCCCCAAATCTTCTCTTGCCACGTTTTCCCAAGAGTAAGATGCTGCAGTCTCAACACTATGGCTCTGACCTCTATGCTAGTGATTCTCACGTCTTTACCTCCAAATTCAAAAATATTTACTAAATGCCAACAAGAGGATATAGTTTTAATTTTAAAAGTGATGGAAGAGCCCTGGCCAGGTGGCTCAGTTGGTTGGAGCATCATCCCATACCCCAAAAAGGTTTCAGGTTTGATTTCCAGTCAGGGAGTTTCCAGTTTGATTCCCAGTCAGGATGTATATAGGAGACAACTGATCAATGTTTCTCTCTCATATTGATGTTTCTCTCTCTCTCTCTCCCCCCCCCCACTTCGCTCTCTCTAAAATCAATGAAAACATATCCTTGGGTGAGAATTAAAAACAAAAAGTGATGGAAGAAATAAAGAAAAAATTCTGGTGTGTTTGCAAAAATTCGAAATATCTACACACAAAAGTAAACACAAATTAAAAGACAAATAATAAAAATATTGCATTAAGTACAACAAATCAGCACATATAAATATTATAATAATATATAACATAAATATTATTATATAAATAGTTAATTCATAAAAGAAGAAATGCAGTTCTCATATATGTAAAATGTATAAGGTAGAAAAATACATTTGAAGAAATGCAAATTTAAGTAATTTAAATTTAAAAATAGCCATAACCATGGATGGTAATTCATGCACAAAAATATTCAGATTGTATCATTACCATAATATTAAATTGGAAACCACCAAAATGTCCAATCCTAGGGTAATAGTTAGGGAATTAGGATACAATAGGACCCATGGTGAGGCTTTAGGAGATCTTCATATATTTCATAAACAAAATACATTTTCCCAAACAGTGAAGGCCTAAACTGCTTGAGGAGGCTTTCAGTTAAGTATGAAAGACTGGATACATGCATTACTTCTGCTTTCTTTTAAAACTCCACAATATAACAGCAAAGGGCTAAAAACAAAGGGTAGGACAGAGAAGGAACAATAGTGGACATAAAAATTCAATAAAATCAGGAAGTGGGAAACAGATGGAGAAGTCAAAATTGACCTGGCAAAGTTGAAGGAATGCCTGTGGAGGAACTAATGAGAAAATGCTGATCTCCTCTACCCCTTGCCCCCACCCCCCTCCCGCCCAACCCCTGATAGACTAAGAAATCAGCAACAGTGGAGGACAAGCAAGTGGCAAAAAAACTGGTTGAAAAATCTCTATGGGGAACAATTAGAGGTAGGTCTCACCTTCTCTTTGAGCAGTCAGGCAGTAATTTTTAACTGTCCCCCAAAGATATAGGAGATTTATTCTCTGGAGCATTGAAACAGAGAGATTCAGTTCTTAAAAATGTGGGGACGGCAGAGGGTTGGGATGATGGTGCCTCAGGTTAAAAATGGGAAATAAGTCTGCACACTGAGCCAAAAGACTCTCAGCTCCCTCTCCAGTTTCACAAGATGCCAGCAACCAGGCTGCACCTTCTACACACCAAACTGCAGGACTTTTCTCTGGAAGAATTGAATGGTCCCAAAGAATAGATCTCTATAGATTCAGGCATTTGGGGGCCAATGACAAAGATCCAGCTCAGCCTCTGGTCATCCCATAGGCTAGCCCACCAGTTGACAGGCCTCACCGACCTGCACAGAGGTGCCAGTCCGCATTTTAGTGCCTCTCTCTAAAATATCGATGCACATCTGCAGACCCTAGAAAATTTCCTCCTGAAATATACATATTGAAACAAACCAGAAAATGTAGGTGGGAGGAAACAGACAATGCAGGAAACAAAACACAACTGTAAAACTAAATTAAGAACCTCAGAGAAATGAAAAGATACTGAACCCATGACATAAGAACAGAAGAAACCATCAGAAAGCCAACAGAGCTATAAGAAATTAAAATATAGTGGCCAGGAATGCCTAATGACAAGGTCAGAAACTTGTCTGAGCCATATGTGAGATTTCTATGTAGATTCTATTTGAATAGAAAAAGGCCCACTAATAAAAATAAATTTTAAATATTCTGCTCTATACAATGTATTATTTTCAGCCATTTAAAAATCATACCCAATAAAGTCCTTACTGACATAGAAAATGCTTATGATATAACATTGAGTGAGAAAAGCAGAAAAATTGTATTAAGTATTACAGGTATAGTTCCACCTATACATGTGTGCATATTACTGTAGGCATGTGCTGACCCTCTCCCTGGAGTCCTACCATTTCTACTTCTCACAATCTTCATCCTCCACCAAAATCTAACCTGTCTCCAGAGCAGGAAAGATTTTGCTACCTCAGTTATGGAAGTATATACATGATTTAATTGCCAAATCCATAAATATGTGAAAAAATTTTACCTTCCACTGATGATCTGAAGGGTAGCTAAGAAGTATAAAAGTGTAATTTCACTAAGAAACCAATAGAAATCAAATAACATAGCAAAATAAGGCATAAAACAGAAGACCTTCCAAATATGTTTCTGAACAAGATAGTTTTGCCTCCTAGGAAAGCTCCTTTGTTGGTAGCTTTGCTCCTGTCTATCTCTCCTATTTTACAGGCAAATCTGGTGATCTAACTTTCAAGTTCAAAGCATATTAGAGTAACAAACAAAAAAACAGATCAGAACCCAAGGCATTAAGGAAAAAACAGCACTCTGTTTATAAAGATAGGAGAGTAAGAAACACATTTTTTTCATTTCCATCCAAAATCATAAAAAATTTAAAATATTTCCAGCCCTGGCCAGTTTTGTTCAGTGGATAAAGCATTGGCCCACAGACGGAAAGATCATGGATTCAATTCCTAGCAAAGCCACATACCTTGGTTGCAAACTCAATCCCTGGGCCCAACTGGGGGTGGAGGTGGGATGCCAGAGGTAACCAGTCAATCAATGTGTCTCTCTCACATCAATGTTTCTCTTTCTGTGTCTCTCCCCCTCCCTTCCACTCTTTCTAAAAAACAATGAAAAATATCATTGGGTGAGGTTTAACAAATATATATGTATATACTAGAGGCCCAGTGCATGAAAATTTGTGCACTTGGATGGTCCTTCAGCCCAGCCTGTGCCCTCTCTCAGTCCAGGAGCCCTCGGGGGATGTCCACCTGCCAGCTTAGGTCTGATCCCTGGGGAATTGCATTCAGTGGCAGTTGGACATCCTTCTGGCAGCCTAGGAGCCCTCAGGGGATGTCTAACTGACGGCTTAGTGCTTTCATGGAGGCAGGAGAGGCTCCCACCACCGCTACTGCACTGGCCAGCCATGAGGCGGCTTCTGGCTGAGCGGCGCTCCCCCTGTGGAAGTGCACTGACCATCAGGGGGCAGCTCCTACATTGGGCATCTGCCTTCTGGAGGTCAGTGTGTGTCATAGCGACCAGTCATTCCTGGTTGTTCCACTGTTAGGGTCAATTTGCATATTACCATTTTATTATATATATATATATATATATATATATATATATATATATATATGTTTCCAAACAATCCATATGTCTGCCAATAGGGAAATGGATGGATCAACTATGACACATCCACACAATGGAGTACTCTGCAACCATGAAAATAGAATGAGAAAGAGCTCTGTATAACAATATGAAGGGATCTTCAGAATATATTACATGAAAAAAGCAAATTGTGGAATAATGTATAAATTATGTTACTTTTTAAAATTTTTATTTATTGGTTTGAGACAGAAAGAGACCAGGAGTGGAGGTGAGAGGGGAGAAACATCGATTTGTTGTCCCACTTCTTTATGCATTCAGTGGTTGTTTCTCGTATGTGCCCTGATCAGGGATAGAGCCACAACCTTGGCATAGCAGGACGAAGCTCTAACCAATTGAGCCTACCCAGCCAGGGCAGTATGTTACTTTTTGTGAAGGAAAAATAGAGGAGGAATCAGGAAGAAGGAATAAAGATGGAGGTAAGGCTTGTCTGAATATACATCTTTATACAATTTGATTTTTGACTGATATTCTCTATAATTTAAAAATAAAATTAACTAAAAAGGACAAGAAATTTAATGCTCAATTTAAAACAAAACAAAAATACATGTCAAATTTTTTATCTATCCACACAGAGGACAAAATTATTTCAAATGATTTTTTAAAATGTTTTTATTGATTTCAGAGAGGAAGGGAGAGGGTGAGAGAGATAGAAATACCAATGATGAGAAAGAATCATTGATCAGCTGCCTCCTGCACAGCCCCACTAGGGATTGAGCCCACAACCTGGGCATATGCCCTGACTGGGAATCAAACAGGTGATCAAACTGGTGACCTCTTAGTTCATGGGTCAATGCTCAACTGCTGAGCCACACCTGGCTGGGCTATTTCAAATTATTTTTAAGCTAAAGTGCACTGGCATCCATCTTCAGTTAGATATGTTTTGAAGACAAAAAGAACTACAAAGAAATCTTAATCTTCACTTTTTTTGCAGTAGTAACATTGGTGCTATTGTTTTAAATACTGTAGGGTAAAGCAAATGAGTAAATTTGAAGAAAAGTATTTATAGTTTTTTTTAAAAAAAGAATATTCAACTACATATCCTCCCAAAATTAAAGTAGCTATTCATTCCTCAAAAGAAAATTTTACCATTGAATTCAGTAACCTAACCACCATACATAACAGTGAAAGACCATGAGAGGATATTTCAAAAGGAAAGATAAGAAATGATGATGCCAGTCAGACGAATGGGGAATGGAGAACACCGGGGAGGGGGAGATGCAGGAGAAGAAGAAAAAAAGCATAAAACCCTAAAATATACTATCTCTAAAAGAAAATGCTGAGATTTTTATAATTATCCCCATGTTCAAAAAAAAATAAAAGTGTTTACTTAAACTGAGAAACTTAAAGATTTCAGTTTGTTAAGATGACTAGAATTTTCTAGAACAAAAACTGGTTATGTCTAATCATCTCTAGAAATATGCTGTGTGCTTGAGGCTCACATAGCACATTGAGGCCAAATAGCAGTTCAAGCTAAATCTGGCTCAGTTTCCTAGAAAAATGGCACCTCTGCTGTCTGGGCAAGGACAAAATTCATAGACCTGGGCTTCTGTCTCCTTCAGAGGTAAAGAAAACCAGTCCCATACTGCAAAACTTTCAGAGCTCATCTCTGGTTGGGAAGAGGTCAGAGTGCATTCTATGGATGTTTACCCCTTGGACAGAGGAAAGTGATAACCTCTTTCATTTCATTGCCTTAAAATTCCATATGAATTGCTCAGAATGTTGCTTCATGTTTTTAGCAGAAATGGCAATGTTGACCAAACTATCAAGGGTAATGCGACCAGAGTAGACCACCCTTTTACCACCCCATTCCTCTATCACCTACCCCCAATCATACATTGAATACTATTCAAGCATATTTCTGCTCTCAAACTTGCTTTTCTTTTTTAGAAACATCCAATAATTTGGTAATGAGTTCAACAGATTAATGTATGTGTTATGCCCCCAAGGAGGAGATAACCAATATTTCAAATCCTGAAGCAGCATCAAAGAAGCCACAGATGTAAGATGGTTAGGTGCCCAGAATAGACACGCTGAACAAATGCAGATTTGGGCAGCTTACTCTAATTCCTCTCTGGTTTCTTAACCTCACCCTAGTGGGCTGTACTAAACCTGGAAATTTCCTTTCCTTTCCTTTCCTTTCCTTTCCTTTCCTTTCCTTTCCTTTCCTTTCCTTTTCTTTTCTTTCCTTTTCTTTTCTCTTCCTTTTATTTTTTCTTCCTCTCTCTTAACCCCTACGTTGTTCCTCTCTTGACTTTCTATGAGCAGATATATGGTCCCTTAAGAGACTTCAACTTTGCTATGAATTGAACTTTGCCCCCTCCCCCTCAAAAAATATTTATATGTTGTTGTCCTACCCTCAGCATCTCAGACTGACTGTATTTGAAAATAGGTCTTTTAAAGAGGTCATTACAGTAAAATGAGGTCATTGGCCCAAATCCAATATGACTAATGTTCTTAGAAGAATAGAAAAGGTCACAGATACACACAGGAGGAAGACCAGGTGAAGACAGAGGCAGAAGGCAGCCACTGCCAGCCAAAGAAAGAGGCCTCAGAAGAAACCAACCCTGCTGACACCTTGATCTTGGACTTCTAGCCTCCAAGACTATAAGAAAATAAATTTATGCTGTTTAAGCCACCCAGTCTGTGGTACTTTGTTTTAGCAGCCCAAGCAAACTAATTCAAACCCCATCTTTTTACAATAGTTGAGAGGGAGGAAAGCAGGAGAAGTAACAAGAAATGATCCAAAAGAAGAAGCATGTCATGGAAAGAGGCAGCTTGGAAGGTTTTCATCACTCCCACCCACGCTCCAACCACTATGACTCATGCTGGATTTCTGAGGATCCCATTAGTCTTGAACCACATTACAGTTCTTTCTGAAACTGAAATAAAGTTGAGAAGCTCTGAGCTCCATAGAAGTAGGAGAATGTAGCTATAAATTACATACCAAGTAGCAAACAATCATATGTTGTTAAGCAATATAAAGGGCTATGAAAGTAAAAGAGGGCCCTCTTTTTCTTCATGTTTTTTTTAATCTTTATTGTTGAAGTTATTATAAAGGTCCTCCTTCCCCTCCCCACTCCCCTGTTAGCCTCTTTCAGCCTGCTCCCACCCCTCACACCCCCAGTTTGTGTCCACGGGTTATACATATATGCATACCTCTTTTTTCTTTTAAGGTAATTATATTTATTTCCTGTTTTCTAATTGCAAAAATAAAGCATTTTTATCATAGGAAATACAAGATTTAAATTATAAAGTAACAGAGTATGTAATATGTTCCGCACACAGAGACAACTACTATTTACATTTTAATGTGTTTCATCCCTGCCATTTTTCTATGCATATGTTTAACCAAATTAGATCCATATACAGAGTTTCATATTTTATTTATTTCTCTTAGTATCTTGAAACAAATTCTGATTTCATTAAATATTATTCTATTCCCATTGTCTTGGGACTTGTGTGACCCTTAGAAGTGAGACCAGTGATAAAGATCCAAGTGGGGGCTCCCCAGCCCATGTGACCACTACCAGCCCACCAGGGAAAGGGTGTCAACTCAAAGTCACTGAGGCAGACCAGTCCCCCTGTCACTTCTAGTGTGGCCACTAGCAACACAGCCAGCTGGAGTCAACCTAAATGGTTACAGTAATAACTATGGTCATGCAAACACAGGGAAACCTCCCTCTTCATTCAAATAGCTGGATAAATGTTTAAATCAATAAACAGTCCCTGGATCTCTCTATTAAATTCTCTTTTCTCATGACTACTTTGCCTTGAAACTTCCACACTCTTTTCAATGCAAATGTGCCCTGCTTTTGACACCATGCTAATGTAGAACCAAGTAAATGTCTCTCTTTTAGTTCCCTTAGGTCTATCTGTGTCCAGGTTCTACATCCACTGTCTCTGCCCCAAGTGGAAATTGTTCTTGAAAGGCCTACCTGAGAAAATTTAAAACTGGCCTTTTCTTGCCCTTTTTTTACATTCACCTAATCTGTACAACTCATTTAGATAACACCAAGACAAACACCAACTACCCCTACACACACACACACACACACACACACACACACACACACACACGACCATACCAAGCTCACTACATTAGCCTCCTGAACTCACGGCAGCTTCAGGAGTTTCTCCACCCTAATCCATCTCTTCACAACTCTCCCTCTCCCTTCATAGCACAGTACCAAGCCCTGCTCTAGGTACTCTACAGTGATTAATTCGGTTAACCCTGACGGTAACCCTTTGAGGTGGGTACTGTCATTATCCACATTTTAAAACAGAGAGAACTTGGAGGAGCAGAACCAAAATGATGTACCTAAGGCCCCACAGCTAGTAAGTGGCCCAACCCGAATTTGAACCTGGGTATCTTGCTCCAGAGTTGGTGAGCTTAATGACTACATTTTATTATAATAATTGTTACCATTTATTGAGGATTTACTCTGTGCCAGATGTTGCACTAAGCAGAATCTCATAACAACCCTGAGAAACAGGTATTGTTATCAGCTCCACTGTACAGTTGAGAAAAGTGAATATCAATTCACTTTCCTAGTCAATCGTTGGCTTTATAGGCTATGTGACAGTGAGATTTTTTTTTATTTTTTTAAATTTGTTTTTACATGCAATAAAATTCACTTGTTTGTATGTACAGTTCTATTGACAGATGCAAAATAACATGTATCCACCATCACAATCAATACAGAATAGTCCCATCACCCCCCAAATTCCCTTGTGTTGCTCCTTTGTAATCAAACATCCCCAACCCCATCCCCTGGCAACAACTGACCTTCTTCCTGGTCCTGCAGTTTTCTCTTAAAACAGCCCACCTGTTTTCCATCACACCCTTCTCTGCATTTTAATGTGACTAATTACTTTTATAAACTTCCTAATATTGAACCCTAACTGAACATTTAGAATATACTTCTTCGGTCATGCTGATTTTCTCCCAATGCACTGTTAGAATCTATTTGCTAGTATTTTACTTAGAATTTCTTGTCAACAATTATAAGTGAGGTTAATCTGTGGTGTTATTTCTTGTGCTATCTTGGTCAGATTTTTAGATCGATGTTATGCTGGCCTAATGAGAGTAACTAAGATGCTTCCTTCCTTTTCTGTAGGAGGGGCTAGTTAAGATAACATCAGATTCATCTTTTCTTCTTTTAAATATATTTTTTAAAATATATTTTTATTGATTTCAGACAGGAAGGGAGAGAGAGAAACATCAATAATGAGAATCATTGATCAGCTGCCTCCTGCACACCCTCTACTTGGGATTGAGCCCACAACCTGAGCATGTGCCCTCGACCAGAATTGAAGCTGGGCCCTTTCAGCCTGCAGGCCAATGTTCTATCCACTGAGCCAAACCAGCCAGGGTTATATTTTTATTGATTTCAAAGAGTAAGGGAGAGGGAGAGAGAGATAGAAACACCAATGATGAGAAAGAATCATTGATTACCTATCTCCTGCATGTGCCCTGACCAGGAATTAAACCATGACCTCCTGGTTCACAGGTCAACGCTCAACCACTGAGCCATGCTGAACATTCAAGGAGGGTAAATGAGGGGAACTTTATGGCGTGAAATGTCCATTTAATTGTGCTTAGATAGATCTGGCCTCAGACTGAAATCAGTTAACTGCTTTATTAAATTCAATATTCTTTTCACATAATGGTATGTTATGAAATATTTTATATTTGAAAATTCTATGGACTATATTTCTGATGACTCAATCTACTTTTGTTTGTGTGTTTTTCCTTCTTTGGAAAGAAAACTCTAAGGAGGCCTTTTTCTACTTTGTTTTACAATTCTTTTCTACAGTAGTAATGATTAAATTACAGCTGTTTGTAAGTTAATTTAAATAAAATTTGAATATAAATGTTTTATTTGCTTAGAGATCTTATTGTTTATCTCCTCCTTTAGTTTTCAATTAAAGAAATGAAATCTCACCTTGTCACAGAAATCTGTTTGAAAAATCACATCCAGAGTCCTAAGTCACTTTAGGACTTGCTGAGCACTGGAACAGTGTGGTCACGGTGCTGGGGTGGCATATGTCACAGCAGCCCCTGCAAGATGCTGGCCAGCTCTGCAATTCATTTGTTGACTCCTGCTCCCTCTGCTGGCTCCACAGCTCAGTGGCCATCCCCAAAACAATGTCTCAGCCCCAGAATGGACCTTAGGAAGCAGCAAAGGCTACTACAAATGGGGAAACTGAGCCCCAGTGGCTGATGGATCTTGCTCAAACTCACAAAGTCTGTGACAGGGGCCAACGCTGTGACCACAGTCTTCTCACTACTCCTCACAACCCTCACAAGTACAAAATAGTCATAGCTGCTCAAATACGGTAGCACCACGTGGTATTCCTAACCTGAGTTGGACTATGTTTTAAAAAATGTTTCAAAGTGTGTATGTTAATTTATAATGCATGCATAATTGTTGACATTCAGACAGAGAAAACTACAAGGTTTTCTTTAAAAGGTCCTACTACTGACACTAGTGATCCACATAATAAATATGGCTCCCCAAAACGTGATGTCAGGCTGAGCAAAACAAGCCAGACATGAAATAGTTCATTCATTAGATTCCATTTGCATAAAGGCTCCATTTCCAGAACAGGCACATCTATGATTATAGAAATCAAACCCGTGGTTACCTGGGGCAGGAGGAACTTCAAATAGGCACAAGCAAACCTTCTATCTCTTGATTGTGGTGTTGGTTACACAGGTACACACATTTGTCAAAACTCACTGAACCACCCTCTTCAAAATGAGTGCATTTTTATGCAAATTGTACCTCAATAAAGTTTATTTATAAGAAAAAATATGTGCTAATCAAGTCCTACACATTAATCTGTTCTTTCAATATGAGTATCTGAATGCATTTTTAAAAAGAAGAAAATATGAATAAACAGATATCCTCTTGCTTCAGTTTTTGCCACAAGCTTTGATTTCCTTATAATAAGAAAAAAATTAAACCAAAGGTCAGGGTTAGGGAGGGGAATCATTGTTTTCGCACATTCTCAGAAGAGAATTAGGTGTTAAAGAAGATATGCTGACAGGAGAAATAAAATTATGGCTTGAGCTTAATGCTGGATGGGCAAGTCTTCCTCATCCCAGTCTCACATGACTGGGCAGCACTTGGTCATGTGTGAGCCGAGGGTCTGCCTGCATGTGGCAGAGGCAGAAACAGGAGTTAAATTCACTTATTAGTACTCAGTCCCCCGAGTGAGGCATGTGGTCCAGGGTGAGTACTCTGCTGGTGGATGGCATTCATTCAAAGCTTCTTTTCTGCACCAGATGACCCGGAGGAGCCATTCTTTCTGTTGTAGTATCACCTACACTGCAGAGTGACCAGGCTTTGTCTGTCACTCTGCATAAGCATCCCACCACGTCTTATGTGTGCGAATTAGCAGTTGGATGGAAAAAACAATCTGGCTTCTGTGGACAAATTAATTTGTCAAACTAATTTGTGGGCTAAACTAAAAACTAAACTATAAGCTAAAAGTGGGCTAAACAAGTGTCTTCTGCTACACCTAGCTCCCCAAGAGAAGGGTATTTTAAGTTTTACACATTCGTTTGACCCTTATATCATTAGTGTTCTGAGGAAGCCAACTGGGAGACATTACTTTGGGCATGGGACGATCCAGAAAACACTAGATCAGTGGTCGGCAAACTCATTAGTCAACAGAGCCAAATATCAACAGTACTTCTTCAAAATAGACTCGCCCAGGCCGAAAACCGACTTCTGCGCATGGGCCACGAAGTTTCAATCTCACTGTACACGCGCCCACACGTGGTATTTTGTGGAAGAGCCACACCCAAGGGGCCAAAGAGCAGCATGTGGCTCTCGAGCCACAGTTTGCCGACCACGGCACTAGATCATCTGAGACAGTTAAGAGTGTAATCACAAGCTGATAAATTAAGAATAACACGTACTCTGCTCTTAGCACTGTTATAAACTCTTTAACCCACAATCCTCACAGCAACCCTACTAGGAAGGTATATTCTTTCCCGCATTTTGTAGTTGAGGAGACTGAGACAGAGAGAAGCTCAGCAGCTTGGCCAAGATCAGTAAGAGTCAGAGCCAGAGAGCAAACCCAGGCTGTCTGGCTCCATAGCTCAGGCTTTTTTTCTTTTTCTTTTTTAAATATACTTTAAAAAATTGATTTCAGAGAGGAAGAGAGAGGGAGAGAGAAACATCAATGATGAGAGAGAATCATTTATTGGCTGCCTCCTGCATACCCATCGCTGGGGGTCAAGCCTGAAACCCCAACCAGGAATCAAACCATGACCTCCTAGTTCATAGGTCGACGCTCTACCATTGAGCTACATCAGCTGGGCTAGCTCAGGCCTGTAATAACCATGTAACCGTGCTCTCAGCACTACAAAGGAAAATAAAGGGGTAGAGACTCTCGCTACTCATCGCGTGGTCCACGAATCAGCTGCATCAGTATCAACTGGGAGCTTGTAGGAAATGTAGGGCCTCAGCCCCCAACCCAGGCAAACTGACTTAAAACAGGCATTTTACAAGATTTTCAGGCAACTCATTACAATTTGATAAGCACTGCTCTAAACAAGGAAGCCTTACGTGCTTGCTTTGTTTGGCTTTCAGTCCCAGATTCCTTTGAGGATTTGATGAAAGTCATGGACGCTGAGCACAAAAATGTGCATAGGACTTCAGAAGTCATGGATTCATGTCTACAAAACCCTGCTATGGAGGGTTTGAAGTTGGTGGGACTCAGTCCTTTATACTTTACTAGTGGTTCGGTGCATGGATTCATGCACATTGAAAGGAAATTAATTAGGTGGCCAGTGGGGCAGGACTAGGCGAGAAGGCCTGACATGCCCTGGAGCTAACCTCCCTCAGTCCCTCCAGGGCCAGCCGCACCTGGGGTGGCGCCTCAGCTCTAAGGGTGTCTGGGGTCACCACAGCTTGGCAGTAAACCAGATTCAGGGCCAACAGTGCCACAGCAACAACTTAACCCATGCCAAAGGTGGAATCGCATGGCACCAGCCCCAGGAGGAATTGGGCTCCCTCCTCCCTCCCTCCTTTCTGGTTCCAGGGTGTGTCACCCGGGAACAGCTGCTGCCAAATCACTGCAGCTCGGCAGCTCCTGTGTTGAGTGCCTGCCCCCTGGTGGTCAGTGTGCATCATACCTACCAGTCGGACAGTCACTTAGCCTTTGATATATATAGAATATTGCATTTAATCTTCACAAACCCACTATTGAAGCTTGCAGAGGTTAAATAACTTGCCTTAGTCATAGCTAGGAAGTGTCAAATCTTGACATCCCCTGGCCAGGGCTCAGCTATCACATCACGCTGCTAGATGTGACTCAGCCATAGTGATTCTGAGCCCTGATAGAACCTTCCTCTCTCTGACAAGATCTTTCTCTCCATGTAGAGTGCAGTTCTGAAAGGAGCATTGATTCAGTGCAGAGGAAGGGGACACTGCCTCAAGAGGGAGGCTGGCCAGGTGGACGCTAGCCATCCAGGTGATGGTGAATGTCCCAACCAGAACCCCCTCACATATCTTTCTGACATACTTCCAATTTGCACAACCTCAAGTGACATGTCAATCATGATTTTTATTTTTTTATTTTTTTTGTTAATCCTCACCCGAGGATATTTTTCCATTGATTTTTAGGGAGAGTGGAAGAGAGAGGAAAAAAACAGAGAGAAACATCGATGTGAGACAAATACATCAACTGGTTGCCTTCTGCATGAGCCCTGGCCAGGACCCAGGCAGGGAGGAGCCTGCAACCAAGGTACATGCCCTTAACCAGAATCAAACCTGGGACCCTTTGGTCCACAGGCTGATCTTCTACCCACTGAGCCAAACCAGCTGGGGTGCAATCATGATTTTTGCCTACTTTGCTCTCCCACTCTAAACCATGGTTGACTCTGTTCATTCCATGGGCCAACCGATTGATTGGTCTTAGCTGCTTTGGTGTTCAACATCAAAAAGAGCCAGCTGAGGAGCAACAAGGATCACACAGTAATAGGATGCTAGTGCCACTTATTTGCCACCTGGTACATTTAATCACTCCTTAATCCCCTTGGATTTTCATTTATTTATTTAATATGCCTGCAATAAGTGTGGGTTCTGCACACATAGCAGAAGCACTCTTACCCAGCCTAATGGAATAATGAACTTAAAGTGTCTGACAGAATGGAGAATTATTTAAAATCATGTATAACTTAAACATTTCATTTTCAAGTAAAACACCTAAGTACATATGTATTAACCAATTTTGGATGTAAGGCTGTCTTTTTGCTTCTGGGTCCACTATTCTGGAGCTCCCATAGATTTTTTATTTTATATCACACTTAAAATGCACAATCTTTTAAAGATCCTCTCAAAGCAGTCTGGAAGCAGCATCTTAACAGATTTTCTCCAGTTGCGACTGACTTCCCCACACTTCATCCAAAAGCAAAAATTGTGTGGAAAATAAAGGTAAGGTGTAGAGTTGGGGAGGTATGGGCACCTTACCTAATATGGAAATAGTACCTGTGAAAGAATGGCGTTGGGTCAACTGGGGATTACCTGAATTCCTGCATCCATAAGGCTATAAATCTGGGAGCATGAGCCATAGTGCAAAAGGGTATCAATGGTTGCTGAGTGGTTGGGATTGTTGGTGGTGACCTGTCTATGGCCCAATGGGGGAAGCCAAAATCATCTCAACTGGTCTCTTTCGCATACATTCTTGGCTGTAGGAATTGCTACTTCCCTATGTACAAGCAGATTGCCTGAGGTCATGCAGTCATGATTCCTACAGCAGTTCAAGAATTCTGGGTTACTCAGGTACACAATAAATGTGGTATATATGTATGTATATGGAAGAAAGTACAATGGGTATATTCTGGCAGTAAGAATGCCCAGCCATATGTAATTTATTTTTCCATCTAAAATACACATTTCTGCCCTAGCCGGTTTGGCTCAGTGGATAGAGCATCAGCCTGTGGACTGAAGGGTCCCAGGTTCGATTCTGGTCAAGGGCATGTACCTTGGTTGTGGGCATATCCCCAGTAGGGAGTGTGCAGGAGGCAGCTGATCGATGTTTCTCTCTCATCGATGTTTCTAACTCTCTATCCCTCTCTCTTCCTCTCTGTAAAAAACCAATAAAATATATTTTAAAAAATAATAAAATAAAATAAAATACACATTTCTATACAGTAATCTATTTGATCTTCTCAATTACTATGGATATATACCAATAGGGCAGATATTATTATCTTCCTTTTAAACATCAGGAAATAGAGTCTTAAAAAGATTAAATACTATTCATTTCCTCAAAATCTCTCAGCACAACAGAACCTGAACTCAAATCCAGATTTTCTGTCCAAATCCTGTGATTTTTACTACATTATCTGCTCATGGTATTGCTCAGCATGTTCAGTTGATTATGAAATTTTTAAGTCTCCATCTTTTACAGGATCAGAGCCTATTATATGAGTTTACAAGTCCTCCTTAACTTGCTGAACAGCATTACTCCTTTATATTTTTTATACTTTTCCCACTGAGAGATGGACTCATTCCCTTCCCCTTGAATCTGAGCTGACTTTGATGACTTGTTTGACCATAACCCTGCAGAAGTGATGTTCTTTGATTTTAGAGTCTAGGTCATAAGAAGTCATTCTGTTTTTGTCTGGGCCTCTTAGAACTCATTCTTGGAAGCCTGCTACGATGAAGCCCAAGCAACCCCATGGAGAGATCCACGAGGAGAGGAACCACGGATCCAGGAGACAGCGTTAGCTGAACTCCCCGCCAAAAGCTAGCACCAGCTTGCCAGTCATGTGGACGAGCCATCTTAGAAATGGACCACCTAGTCCTAGATAGGACAGGTGAGCCGTCCCCATGCACAGCTGCCCAATTTGTAGACTTGTGGACTAAGTAAGCAATTGTTATTTTTAAGCCACTGAGTTTGGGATGGTTTGTTTCACAGAGAATAACTGGAATCTATTTTTTCAAAACCTTTATGTTTAAAAACAACACCAAGAAGAAATGTGGTGGCATATATCAGACTGGTTATGTACTATATTTTCATGTTTATTTCACTGAGATATTCTATTTTATATAAGAATAAACAAATGAAGAGAATATCCTCTGACTTACAAAAGCAAAAAAAGAAGCAATTAGACAAAATGTTTTAAAATGACTTCAATCCTAAATAATGAAAATCTTACTATAAATACGTTAGTATATGGTTCAAAACTCTGTGGAAAGAATTAGGCCCTCAAGCCTTTACAGTTGCATTGAGATCTAAATATAAAAAAGTAAAACTGAAATTTATGTCAGGTTCTTAATGACATCACTTAAAATTTTAAGTTAATTAACTAATTAACAACTTAATTAACTCAGCACTGAATTTACCTACATGAGTTCACTTAAATTCCCTAGCTGTGACTTAATGAACTTTCCGTGTAATTCCTGATTAACCATGAAAATGATGTGATCTATATTTCTTCAATTTAAAAGATATTTCTTGAAATTAAATTAAAGGCAGAACACTAAGCCTAGAAGTGAGTTTTCATGTCTATTTTGATAGGTAATATCCCTGAACGTCTGGCACGTGGCAATTTTCCCACTCCATCTTTTTCTTTCAAAAAGAAAATCAGCCCTAGCTGGTTTTGCTCAGTGGACAGAGCATCAGCCTACGGATGCCTGGGTCGTGGACCCAATCCCCAGTAGGGGGCATGCAGGAGGCAGCCAATCAATGATTCTCTCTCATCATTGATGTTTCTCTCTCTCTCTTTCTCTCCCCCTGTCCCTCTAAAATCAATAAAAATATTTTTTAAAAAAGAAAATCATATTTGCATTTGTTTGCTTGCTTAAATGCACCAATATAAGATTTGGAAGTTATCAAGCCACTGTAAGCAAATTTTGTCAAAATTTATTAATAATTATCCTATATTTTGAAAAGAAGGTACCCTGAAACAAACAATAATTTAAAAACACAAGAGAGGCTCTGGCCAGGTAGCTCAGTTGGATAGAGCATCGCCCTGATACACCAGGTTGCCAGTTTGATCCCTAGTCAGGACACATGCAAGAATCAACCAATGAATGCATAAATAAGTGGGACAAGTCAATGTTTCTCTCTCTCTCTCTCTCTCTCTCTCTCTCTCTCTCTCTCTCTCTCTTTCTTTCTCTCTCTCTCTCATCAATAAATAAAAATATTTTTAAAATTAAATTTTAAAAATAAAAACATAGGAGAAAGTTTGTTATAAAAACATTTTTTATGCTAGATTTACTTATTTAATGTACATGTTTACATATCAGTTATGTGTAGTCCTGTTACTCAATGTGTGGCCTGTGGACTTGTGTCAGTCTGAGTTGGAAAGACGATATTTTTCTCCTGTATTTTTCCCTTACTCCCACACTACTACCACACTCACAACACTTCTGACACCAAATCTGTGGGGGTTTTCCCACCAAGCAATTCTCTGCAACACCAGCTAGACGTCCTACAATTTAACTCAATTCTGACACGATCTACCTGGAGAGAGCATCAGATCCCACAAGACTGCTCCCCACTCCAGATGCCAATTGTAGTCCAAGTTATCACCTGTGTTTCTGACCAATTGGCTATAAATCTGAGGTTCCATGACACCCTCCTTGGATTTAATGAATTTGCTAATGTGCTCATAGAACTCAGGGAAACACTTAACTCTCACCAGTTTATTAAGTGATATGATAAAGGTTACATATGACTAGCCAGATGAAGGATACATAAGGTGAGGTCTGGGAGGGTCCTGAGAGCAAGAGCTTCTGTCCTCATAGAGTTGGGGGTGTGTGGAAGTCCCCCAATTTGGAGTGGGGGGGGAGCTTTAGGGATTTTTATGGAGGTTTCATCATATAGGCATAATCAATCATTAACTCCATTTCTAGCCCCTCTCTCCCCTATGAAATCTAAATTTTAGGTTCTATTATTATCCTCATTTACACATGAGGAATTTGAGGCCATAAAGATTTAGTTCCACAGCCAAGGTCACCAACCATACAATAAGAGCTTTAAATTGAACCACCAGTCTGAAACCACCATCCATGTCAGCATTACTGGATTCAATCAAAAGTAAACACTCAAACACACTAAGCTTCACCTGCACAGAGAAGGGGGATTAGATGGAACACAATTAAAATCAATAC
>NC_081850.1:46129933-46183993 GCF_963259705.1 Myotis daubentonii
ACGGCAGGCGTTGGCCTCAGCAGGATAGTGGAGCAGGTGAGCAGGGCCGCCAGACCAAGGCAGGGCACTGGTCGCTGTCATCAGGGCGAGCCTCTGGTGGTTACTGAAAATTCTCTGCTCCCTGCTTACACCTGTAGCTGACACTGGAGCCACTGCTCAAACCTGCTGCCTGTGCCCAGCACTGGTCCCGATCACTCGGTGCCATCAGCAGGTGTGAGCAGCAGCTGTTGGCCCTGATTGCCCCTGAGGGCTTCTCCACCTTCCCCTGCTCCTGAGGGGTGATTGGGGCAGCAGCTGCTGCTTGCACTCACTGACAGCGCTCGGCCTGATCGCTCCACGCCATCAGTGCGTGGGAGCAGTGCCAGTGGCGGGAGCAGGGCTGCTAGCAGATGGGACCCGGGCTGCAGTGGGAGGGGCCAGGCAGGGGTACAGAGGATGGGCCGAAACCCACTCCTGTGCCTACCACAGCCTTGCAGCCCACAGTTCCTTTCAAAGTGCACTAATTCGTGCACTGGCCCCCTAGTAGAAATATAATACCCATAAAATAGATAAATAATATCTTAATAGATTTTGTGTTGCCAACATTATACACTGGGAATAAGTCTGGATGCTATATTTCTAACAGGGCCACAAACTAATTGGAAAATGTCAAAGAAGGTTAAGCAGTGTAACGTATCTGAAGCCATGTCTCATGAGAAATGGTTGATAAAATGTGTGATGCTACATGTGGAAAGATAAAACTTCTCCATTATCTTTATAATGCCATTAAAATAGAGAATTCTTTCCCGGCCAGTGTTGTTCAGTGGTTGAGCGTAGACCCATGAACCAGGATTCACAATTGGATTCTGGTCAGGGCACATGCCAGATTGTGGGCTTGATCCCCAGTAGAGGAGATAAAGGAGGCAGCTGATCAGTGATTCTCATCATTGATGATTCTGTCTCTCTCCCTTCCTCTCTCTGAAGCCAATAAATACCTATAAAATATTATTTTTAAAAATAAAGAATTCTTTTGCATGGCCTCACAAGATAGATCTGGGTTTACTATAGATAAGTCCATAATTTTAGTTTAACATACAAAGCAAAGTTTAAATAATTGGAGTGTCAGAAAATAAAAATGGATTGCCTTTTAGATTATATTTATCTCCTGTAACTACCCTTCAGTAAAATCCTGCAATGTTATCCCACACTACTTACTAGTACATTGGTCTCCAATTATGATAAAGCAAATGTAGTGAGGAATGATTTTTGCCACCTATTGGTAAAAACAGAGAACTAAAAAGGATTGAAGATCATTTATTTATTCTGAGGTCAAAATTTATGAGAAAACATAATATTTAGTAGTTATTTTAATAATTATAAATAAAAACCTATAAATAGAAGTTGTGTTTATGTTATACAAGTGCGTTTTCATGAAAAGTTCTTTACTTTTATTAAACAACTAGGGGCCCGGTGCACGAAATTCGTGCACTGGGTGTGTGTGTGTGTGGGGGGGGGAGTGTCCCTCAGCCCAGCCTGCCCCCTCTCACATACTGGGAGCCCTCAGGCGTTGACCCCCATCACCCTCTAATCGCAGGATCGGCCCCTTGCCCAGGCCTGATGCCTCTGACAGAGGCGTCAGGCCTGGGCAGGGGACCCTCATTTCCCCCATCACTGGTTCTGCCCCCAGCCCAGGACTGATGCCTCGGCCAGAGACGTAGACCCCCATCACCCTCCGATCGCCTGATCAGCCCCTTGCCCAGGCCTGACACCTCTGACCCAGGCTTCAGGCCTGGGCAAGGGGAACATCATATCCCCCCAATCCCCGGCTCAGCCCCCCACCCAGGCCTGATGCCTCGGCCAGAGGAGTTGACCCTCATCACCCTCCGATCACCAATCACCGGATCGGCCCCTTGACCAGGCCTGAGGCCTCCGGCAGAGGTGTCGGGCCTGGGCAGGGGACCCCCAGCTCCCCGTGGTTGCAGGCTCCGCCCCTGCCCAGGCCTAACACCTCTGGCCTAGGCTTCTGGCCCGGGCAGCGGGGACCCGCAGCTGCAGCGGCCCCGCGATCGTGGGCTCCGCTTTAGGCCCAGGCAAGGGACCCCTAGCTCCCGGGACTGCCAGCTTCGACCGTGCCCAGCTCCCATCGCTGGCTCCACCCCTACTTCCTGCTATCACTGGCCAGGGCGGCAAAGGCACCTGATTCTCCGATCATGGCTGGGGGGCAGGGCAAAGGCGGCCCCAGGGCCGCCTTTGCCCTGCCCCCCAGCTCTTAGCTCCCCCCTGGGTTTCCGATCACTGTCAGTGGCAGGGGGCTTCTTCCTGCTTTCCCTTTCGCCTTCCTGCATTGTGCCTACATATGCAAATTAACTGCCATCTTGTTGGCAGTTAACTGCCAATCTTAGTTGGCAGTTAATTTGCATATAGCCCTGATTAGCCAATGAAAAGGGTATCGCCGTACGCCAATTACCATTTTTCTCTTTTATTAGATAGGATATCAAAAAATATTAAATAAGTAAATACAATAAAATGAACATAAATGTAAATATAAAGAAAAGGTGACTATGTGATATATAAAAGGATACATTCAACTATAAAAACAAAAGTTAATAACATATCCACTGACCTTTAAGAAATAAAACAGGATCAGTGGTTATAGCATTTTTGTATTCTTTGACATTTTTCATTGTTTGCTTATTTATAATATCATAAAAGCACAATCAATTTTTTAAGATAAAATATTTAGGAAACATTAAAAGATTTTATGAGATGAATGATGACAAAACTATAATTTTATATTTATACTAGAGGCCCAATGCCCAAAAATTTGTGCACTCGGGGGGAGAGGGGTCCCTCAGCCCGACCTGTGCCCTCTTGCAGTCTGGGACCCCTCGGGAGATAACGACCTGCTGGCTTAGGCCTGCTCCCGGGTGGCAGAGGGCAGGCCCAATCCCTAGGTGCAGCCCCTGGTCGGGCTCAGAGCAGGACCGATTGGGGAGTTGGGGCGCCGCCCCCTGTCATGCACAGAGCAGGGCGGATCTGGAGGTTGCGATGCCACCCCTAGTCACAGTCAGGGTACGGCCAATTGGGGGGTTGGGGCACCGCCCCCTGTCACACTCAAGGCAGGGTCGATAGGGAAGTTGCGGCGCCACCACCTGTCACGCACAGAGCAGGGCGGATCAGGGGGTTGGGGCGCTGCCCCCTGTCATGCACAGAGCAGGGCCCATCAGGGGGGTTGGGGCTCCATACCATGTCCCACACAGAGCAGGGTTGATCAGGGGGTTGGGGTGCTCCCCCTGTCACGCACAGAGCAGGGCCAATCAGGGGGTTGAGGAGCTCCCCACTGTCACTCACAGAGCAGGGCCCATTGGGGGTTGGGGCGCTGCCCCCTGTCATGCACAGAGCAGGGCCCATCAGGGGTGTTGGGGCTCCGTACCCTATCACACACAGAGCAGGGCTGATCAGGGGGTTGAGGAGCTCCCCACTGTCACTCACAGAGCAGGGCCCATCAGGGGGGTTGGGGCACTGCCCCCCGTCACAAACAGAGCAGGGCGGATCAGGGGGTTGGGGCGCCGCCCTCTATCACACACAGAGCAGGGCAGATCAGGGGGTTGGGGCGCTGCACCCTGTCACACATAGAGCAGGGCCGATCAGGGGGTTAGGGCGCTGCACCCTGTCACGCTGATCCCGGTGCCGGGAGGCCTTGCGGCTCCGCTGATCCTGGTGCTGGGAGGCATATTACCCTTTTACTATATAGAATAGAGGCCTGGTGCATGGGTGGGGGCCGGCTGGTTTGCCCTGAAGGGTGTCCTGGATCATGGTGGGAGTCCCCACTGGGGTGCCTGGCCAGTCTGGCTGAGGGGTTGAGGGCCGTTTTCAGGCTGACGGGTGACTGAAGCTCCCAACCGCTCCTGTTTTTCTTTTTTCTTTTTTTATTCTGAGCCAGCTTTAGCTCTGAGGCCTCGGCTGCTGAAAACAGGTTTCTGGCCTTTGTTTACCGTCTGTATTTGACACAATGTTGCGGTCCGGCTGGCTTAAGCCCAGCTGAGTAAAGCAGGTTTTTTTAGCTTCTATATTTGCAACATAGTTGCTTAGAGTTGCAGCTGAGAGGCCGGCAAGTCAGGCGGGGAACATTGGAGTCCTCCATCACTGAAGCAAGCAAGCCTCATGTTAGTTTCAAGCTGCCTGGTTGCTGGCCGCCATCTTGGCTGACAGTTAATTTGCATATCTTGCTGATTAGCCAATGGGAAGGGTAGCGGTCGTATGCCAATTACCATCTTTCTCTTTTATTAGATAGGATAGTCATTTTTTATCTATAAAACAAACTAACCACCAAAGTCTAGGGTATTTTTGTTATAGCAGTCCAAACCCAATAAGGTACCACTAGCTGTTAAGTTGCTTTCACCCTTTGACTGTTGTAAATAATGCTGTTACGCACAGGGGTCTGCAGTGATCTGTTCATCTATGCTTTCAGTTCTTTTGGAGATTATATATATCCCAAAGTAGAATTGCTTGATTATATGGTTTTTGTTTGTTTGTTTTTTGCTTGATTATATGTTAAATCTATTTTTTTCATAGCAGCTGCGCTATTTTACATTCCTACTTATAGGGCATGAGGTTCCAATTTCTCCACATCCTTGCACACACTTGTTATTTTCTGTTTCCTTTCCGATAATAGTTATCCTAATAGGTGCAAAGTGGTTTCTCATTGTGGTTTTGGTATGTATTTCACTAATGATTAGTGATATGAGCATGTTTTCATGTACTTATTGGCTATCTGTATATCCTTCTCTGAAGTTTATTTAAGTCCTTTGTTCATTTTAAATTTGGTTGGTTTGTTGTTTTGGTTGTTCTATTCTCTTAAGATATGATTTGTAAATAATTTCTCCAATTCCTAGGGTTATCTTTTAACTCTGTTAATAGTGTCCTTTGATGTACACATCTTTAATTTTGATATTGTCCATTTTATCTATTTTTACATTTGTTGTTTGAGCTTTTGTTATTATTTCTAAGAAATTATTGCCAAATTCAACATCATAAAGCTTTTGTCCTATATTTTCTTTTAATAGTTTTTAGTTTCAACTAATACTTAGGTCTTTGATCAATTTTTAGTTAATTTTTATATATGGTATAAGGTAAGGGTCAAATTTTATTCTTTCTTGTGGATATTCAGTTTTTCTAATACTATTCGTTGAAAAGATGGTCCTATCCCCATTGTATGGCCTTGGCATCCTTGTAAAAAATATATAATCATATATATGAGGGTTTATTTCTAGGCTCTCTGTTCAATTCCATTGTCTCATGTGTCTGTCTTTATGCTAGCACCACACTACTTTGATTACTATAGCTTTGTAGTATGTTTTAAAATCAGGAAATTTGGGACATTTCACTTTGTTCTTTTTCCAGATTGTTTTGGTTTTACAGGATAACTTGAGATTTCATATAAATTTTAGGCTGGATCTTTCTATTTTTCAGGAAATGTTGGTATTTTTATAGGAATTCCCTTGAATCTGTAGATTGTTTGGGGTAGTGTTGACATCTTAACAATATTATGATTTCAATTATTAGTGGTTTTAAGTACACAAATCTTTTGCATGCTTGGGTAAGTTTATTCCTATATGTTTCATTCTTTTTGATGAGATAGAATTGCTTTGAGGATTAAAGAGAAATGATGAGAGAAGAATAGACAAATTTCTCATACAGAAGTATTTAAAATAGTTTATGTAGATCAGGGGCCCTCAAACTACGGCCCGTGGGCCACATGCAAATACAAATATTGTATTTGTTCCCGTTTTGTTTTTTTTACTTCAAAATAAGATATGTGCAGTGTGCATGGGAATTTGTTCATAGTTTTTTTTTTAAAACTATAGTCCGGCCCTCCAAAGGTCTGAGGGACAGTGAACTGGCCCCTGTTTAAAAAGTTTGAGGACCCCTGATGTAGATCCTTCCCTCTCAGAAAATGGAGCAAAACTCTCCATCCCTTAAATGTGAGCTGTGCAGAGTGATTTTCTTCCAAAGAGTAAAAGGTGAAACAGGAGTAACTGTGGTGAAACCTGACAAACACAACCTCAGTCATGTTGATACTACATATCTTTTGTATGTTATGCTAAAAACGGCACTTCTGCAATGTTTCTTCCAAAAGACCCTAACTCTATTCTAATCATAAGGAAAACACCAGAAAAAAGAGCATTCGAGGGATATGAGCAGTATTTCTCAAAGCTGTTAAATTAGTTCATCAAAAACAACGAAAGTCTGATAAATTGTCACTGCTGAGAGTAGCCTCTGGTGACATTACAACTAATTGTAATACTGTATCATGAATGGAATCTTGGAACAGAAGAAATGATATTAGGTAAAAACTGAGGAAATCTGAAAAGAGTGTGGACTTTATTAAGTAACATTGCCTCAATATTGTGTCATTAATTGTGATAAATACACAATGGATATCTATATATATAAAAGGCTAATATGCACAGTATTCCCTCTAGAGTTCAACCAACTGGGAGTTCAATTGCTCACTATGATGTGACCTGACCACCAGGGGGTGGTGCTGAACGAAGGAAGGCTCCGGCTGGTAGCTGGCAGCTGGGGAAGGGAGGTCCGGCCAGCAGCCAGACGCTGAGCAGCTGCTAGGGACCCTACCCATGCATGAATTTTGTGCACTGGGCCTCTAGTATAAGATATTGACAATACAGGATCCTGGGTATGGCATATGGGAGAACTCTCTGTACTATCTTTGTAACTTTTCTATAAACAAAGGTTTTCTAAAATAGAGTGTTTATTTTAAAAACAATGCAAAGATGTCTAGTCTGCTTAAGAACTCAAATTTTGGCTTGAATTATGAAGATATTTTTGTTAGTTTAAGATCTTGTTACTCTTGATCATTTCTACTCCTATAATATTTCATTTTCTCTAATATAAACATTCCCACAAGGATATTTTTGACAACCAGGAAACCTCTTATTAAATGAGAGTTTCGTTCATCTAACTGTAATGCAGTTGGACAAGGAGTGGCTTTTTAAAAAATAAATGTGGCTCACTAGGTTGGATATTCATTTGGAAGTATATATCTTGAGCCCTATCTCACACCATACACAAAAGTCAATTCCAGATGCATGGCAGGTCTAAATGTAAAAGACTAATATTACAGCTCTTAAAGGATATTTGGTGTCACAAATGATTTTTTAAACACTCCACATAAAGCACTTACCATGAAAAATAACTAGATGAATAGGAAAATATTAAAATTGAGAGAAGTACTGTTCATCTAAAAACATGGTTAAGAGCATATAAAGCTACAATACAAGTTAAAAGTAGATACAACGAATATATCTAACAAAATTCTGTCTGTATATTTAAATGTATTTTACAAATAAGTATATTAAAACTGACACATGGATAGAAAATTAGGCAAAAAAACCTAAACAGATATCTCCTAATATGTAGATGATTTGCAAAAAGCCAATCCTAATAAAACAGAAAAATGGTAATTGGCGTACGACGATACCCTTTTCATTGGCTAATCAGGGCTATATGCAAATTAACTGCCAACTATGATTGGCAGTTAACTGCCAACTAAGATTGGCAGTCAACTGCCAACAAGATGGCGGTTAATTTGCATACGTAGGCACAATGCAGGGAGGCGAAAGGGAAAGCAGGAAGAAGCCCCCTGCCACTGACAGTGATCGGAAACCCAGGGGGGAGCTAAGAGCTGGGGGGCAGGGCAAAGGCGGCCCGAGGGCCGCCTTTGCCCTGCCCCCCAGCCATGATCGGAGAATCAGGCGCCTTTGCCGCCCTGGCCAGTGATAGCAGGAAGTAGGGGTGGAGCCAGCGATGGGAGCTGGGCACGGTCGAAGCTGGCAGTCCCGGGAGCTAGGGGTCCCTTGCCTGGGCCTAAAGCGGAGCCCACGATCGCGGGGCCACTGCAGTTGCGGGTCCCCGCTGCCCGGGCCGGACACCTCAGCCAGAGGCGTTAGGCCTGGGCAGGGGTGGAGCCTGCAACCGCGGGGAGCTGGGGGTCCCCTGCCCAGGCTTGACACCTCTGCCGGAGGCCTCAGGCCTGGTCAAGGGGCCGAACCGGTGATTGGTGATCAGAGGGTGATGAGGGTCAACTCCTCTGGCCGAGGCATCAGGCCTGGGTGGGGGGCTGAGCCGGGGATTGGGGGGATATGATGGTCCCCTTGCCCAGGCCTAAAGCCTGGGTCAGAGGCGTCAGGCTTGGGCGGGGGGTGGAGCAAGCGATCAGAGGGAGATGGGGGTCCCCTTCCAAGGCATGATTCCTGGGCCAGAGGCCTCAGGCCTGGGCGGGGGCCAGAGCCAGTGATCGGAGGGAGATGGGGGTCCCCTGTCCAAGCCTGACACCTGTAGCAGAGGTGTCAGGCCTAGGCAAGGGGCCGATCAGGTGATCAGAGGGTGATGGGGGTTTACGCCTCTGGCTGAGGCATCACGCCTGGGCAAGGGGCAGAGCCAGCAATCGGAGGGGTCTGGGGGTCCCCTGCTCAGGCCTGATGCCTGGGCCAGAGGCCTCAGGCCTGGGCGAGGGCCAGAGCCAGTGATGGGGGGAGATGGGGGTCCCCTGTCCAAGCCTGACACCTCTGGCGGAGGCGTCAGGCCTGGGCAAGGGGCCGATCCTGCAATTGGAGGGTGATGGGGGTCAATGCCTGAGGGCTCCCAGTATGTGAGAGGGGGCAGGCTGGGCTGAGGGACACTCCCCCCCACCCCACACACACACCCAGTGCACGAATTTCGTGCACCGGGCCCCTAGTAAATACATGAACTGACACTTAACTTCATTAGTCATCAAGGAAACACATATGAAACCCAAATTATATTAATTCTACATATTCATCGAAATGAATTGAGCCCTGGCTGATTTGGCTCAGTGGATAGAGCGTCGGCCTGCAGACTGAAGGGTCCCAGGTTTGATTCCAGTCAAGGACATATACCTTGGTTACGGGCACATCCCCAGTAGGGGGTATACAGGAAGCAGCTGATCAATGTTTCTCTCTCATAGATGTTTCTAACTCTCTATCCCTCTCCCTTCCTCTCTGTTAAAAATCAATAAAATATATTTTTTAAAAATGAATTGAATTAAAAAGATGGAAATTAGAATTGTGAATGAAGTTATGGAACAATTGGAACTCTTAGCACTGTACCATTGTACAACCACTTTGGAAAACTACTTGGCTATATCTCTAAAGTTGAGCATACTCATTCCTGATTCCACTCCTAGCTACTATCCAACAGGAATGCATATATTTGTTTATTAAAAAAAAATATGTTCTTGAATGTTCATTACAGATTAACTGTAATAGTCCCAAACAGACAACTACCCAACTAAACATTCAATAGCAGAATTGGAGTATATTCACAGACCATAATATTAAAAAAAAAAAGCATGAATGAGTTATAACTGCATATAAAACGTAAATGAATTCCAAACAAAATGTTGAACAAAATAAGCCAGGGGAAAAGTGAACCATGTGTTAGTAAGGAAGGACAATACAATTTAAATTTTTTTTTAAAGTTGATGAGAGAGAGAGAGAGAGAGAGAGAGAGGGGGGGGGGGGGGAGATCAACATGAGGGAGAAACATTGATCAATTGCCTCCACAAGGGGCCCTGACCAGAGATCGAACCCACAGCCTGGTTATGGACCCTGACTGGGAATTGAACCCACCACCTCTTGACACATGGGACAATGCTCCTACCAACTAAGTCACCGGGCAAGGGCAGGATAATGCAATTTTTAAAAATACTTAAACTTTCATATCGGGCATGCCTTTATCTATATTTTCCAAAGGGATGCAAAAATGTTCTTCACAAAATTTTAGCCTTTATTCTTTTCTCCTCTTTCACTGTTGTTTCTTTTCTGACACTCAATTTCAGAATCCCTTATAGAAAAAAAAAAAGGAAAAAGAAAACATTTGTTTGCTGGAAGAACAATAATTTAAGTTAAGAAATGATTATTATTGCTCAGGCATTTATATACCAACTCAAAAATTTTTTAAAAATTAAACATATATATTTTTATCATTATTGATTTCAGAAAGGAAGAGAGAGGGAGAGAGATAGAAATATCAATGATGAGAGAGAATCATTGGTTGGCTACCTCCTGCACGCCCCAAACTGGGGATTGAGCCCACAAACCAGGCATATGCCCTGACCAGGAGTATAGGTTGATGCTCAACCACCGAGCTATGCCGGCTGGGCTCAACTCTTAAAATGTCATGTAAAATACATATTTCTGGAGCTGTTAAATGTAGTAAGTTAGGTGATCTTTAGAATATAAATAACTTACCCTTCTTTTTGCCTTATATCCTTTCCATGTTGGATAATCCAGATTATTTAAATAATGTAATTAGTAAATGATTTATTTAGTGATTTATTGATTTGTAGCTGTTTTTTATATAGAAAGTCTCATGCTGTGTACTTGAAAGTATACATTATTTCTTAGTTGAACTGGTATTTTGTAATATTATTCTTTTGTCTGTGTTAAACAAGGAAGATGTCAGGTTTTAGTCACTTTCTGAAGTATTCATTAGTCATCAACCAGGAACCTAAAGCACTGATAAAAATAATAAGACATAATAAACAAGAATACGCCCTGATACTCTGTTCTCTATACTTTTCACTAGTAAGCGGGCAGGACATACAAGATGATGTGTAATAACCTGAGAGCAAGCTATAGCTAAACAGGGACCTAAAGGCAATATATTAAACTGCAGTTCAGAAAAGGAGAAATTAGGACTAAAGGCAGTAATGCTCAAATTTGACTGCATATTAGAACCACCTGGGACCTTTTATATGCTTCTTGTTTGGGTGATGAGGGAGGAAGCTGGCATCCAATAATGCCTAAGTATCTCCTCAGCCCAGCCATCCTACGTATAAGGACTGTAAATTCTAGATAAAATATAGCAAAAGATAATCTGAAAGCACCTATAGCTTTACCCTGTTGTATAATGTTGCTAGAACTCAGATCACAGCTAAAATGGTCTCCCTGGTTTGAAGAATCAGATCACAGAATTCAGGGCAAAGATAGCAGCTGAAAAGTGGGGCACAGGGTCTTGAAAATGAAATAGATAGGGAAGGGCAGCCCAAAATTATGTGTGTAAACTCTTGCTATATATTTTTTGACCCCTGAACTACACATGTGTAGGTACAATCCAAGTAGCTCAGATAAGTTAAAAAAAACACACAAAACATTGAACCGAGTTTCCTTCAAATAATGCTGCAGAAGACAAAAGTTTTCTGTTTGAATTCAGCCAAGTTTACAGCATTCTTTAAAAAAAATTCTCTTCATAGGAGCATAACAAAATCCCAAATCTATGATACATTATTTGACATATTATTGACCATGTCTAAAATTACTATACATATAAAGAAACATGAAAAACTTACCAATACTCAAGAAAATGCTCCATATGAGAATATTAAATGACAAGAATTTTAAAACAGCTTCATACCTATGCTCAGTGACATAAAGGAAATACAGTATCTGAAATGAAATATTGTGTGGGCTTATCACACAATTATAAGAAAATAGTGCAGAAGCTTTTTATTTGGGCGCAGATTTGCCTATTTTTGTAGCCTGTGCTCTGGAGGTCATACCCAAAAATATCATATCATATATATATATATATACACACACACACACACACACACACACACACACACAGAGAGAGAGAGAGAGAGAGAGAGAGAGAGAGAGAGAGAGAGAATTTTATATATATATATCCCAGACAAAAGTCAGGAAGCTTATTCCTCCATGTTTTCTTCAGTAAGTTTACAATGTCCAGTCTTCTGTACAACAAAAGAAACAATTAACAGAGTGAAGTGACAACCTATAAAGTGGGAGAAAATATTTGAAAATGATATATCTGATAAGGGGTTAATATCTAAAACATGTAAGAAACACAACTCCATAGCAAGAAAACAAATATCCCAATGAATAAATGGGCAAAGCACCTGAAGACATTTTTCAAAAGAAGACATACAAATGGCCAATAGGTATATGAAAAATGTTCAACATCACTGATCATCAGGAAAATGAAAATCAAAACCACAATGAAGTATTACCTCACACTTTTTAGAATGGCTATTATAAAAAAAGACAAAAGATAGCAAGTGTAGGCAAAGATGTAGAGAAAAAGGAACTTCGTACGCAGTTGCGGAAATGTAAATTGATACAACCATTATGAAAAAAAGGTATAGAGGTTCCTCAAAGAATTAAAAATAGAACTGTCTGATGATCCAACAATTCCACTTCTGAGTATATATCCAAAGGAAAAGCTAGTGGGTACAACATTTCTTCTTATACCCACTCTGTGCTATACTGAAACCACTGAATTTGTATACTTTAAATGGATGAATTTCACAGCATGTGAATTATATTCCAAAAATATGTTTTTTAAAAATATATTTTTATTCATTTCAGAAAGGAAGGGAGAGGGAAGAAGAGATAGAAACATCAATGATGGGAGATAATCATTGATCAGCTGCCTTCTACACACCTGCACTGGCATTGAAGCCTGCAACCCGGGCATGTGCCCTGACCGGGAATCAAACTGTGATCTCCTGGTTCATAGGCTGATGCTCAACCACTGAGCCACTCGGGCCTGGCCCAATAAAGATGTTTTTAGAAAACTTTAAATAAATAAAAGCAATTACCCAGTGGAAGCCTTGAATAAACACAGCTGGGAAATAAAATAGTGCATAGGGAATGAAATAGTTACCATCAACAATATGAGGAAATGAACTGTAAGGTAAGCCACACAGAAGCTGAGGCATGTGGATGTTGATTTATCAAAATGGGCACTTCTGAGAGACAACTACTAGAGCTGCTGTTCGGCCATTAGAGCAGTTTTCTCTATTGGACAGTGATAGACGATCCTACCATTCCATGAAGACCAATTGTGGGGCTACAGTGAGGATTTACTGGGTTCTTTAGCCCCCTTGTATTCTTACAGTAAACTTTGATTACCCCAGGCAACTTGGACTTGTCTGTGTTTCTTGCAACCAGAAGACAATGCCAAAACAACATGTTCTGGCTTGTTCCTACTTCACAGATAGTGGAAAAACATTTTTCTAGTTGATTTATGCAGAATGTCATTAAAGTAGTAGATAATAATAATTCTGGCATTTTGGCCTAATTTAAGAAAAGCTGAACATAAAGCAGGTAATTATTATTCACTTTATTTCAATTTCATCAATCACTTAAGAAAGAAGAAACATCTTTTTTTGAAAATTATAAAAGATGTAGTAAATCAGAATATCACTTTATATACCCATGAAGTATTATTTTTATACTAGAGGCCCGGTGCACAAAAATTTGTGCACTCGGGGTTGGGAGAGGAGGTCCCTCAGCCTGGCCTGTGCCCTCTCACAGTCTGGGACCCATCAGGAGATAAGGACCTGATGGTTTAGGCCTGCTCCCGGGTGGCAGAGGGCAGGCCTAATCCTAGGTGTAACCCCTGGTCGGGCTCAGAGCAGGGCCCATTGGGGAGTTGGGGCCCCGCCTCCTGTCATGCACAGAGCAGGGCGGATTGGGAGGTTGCCATGCCACCCTCAGTCATGCTCAGGGTAGGGCTGATTTGGGGGTTGGGGCACCACCCCCTGGCACACTCAAGGCAGGGTCCATAGGGAGGTTGCAGCGCCACTCCTGTCATGCACAGAGCAGGGCCGATCAGAGGGTTGGAGCTCTGCACCCTGTCACACTGATCCCGGTGCTGGGAAGCCTCCCTGCTCCGCTGATCCCAGGGCCAGGACGCCTCTCGGCTCCCCTGATCCCTGGCCCGGAGGCCTCTCAGCTCCGCTGATCACCGGGGCGGGAGGCCTCTCGGCTGATCACCGGGCCGGGAGGCCTCTGGACTCCGCTGATCACAGGGGCTGGGAGGCCTCTCAGATCCGCTGATCACCGGGGCCGGGTGGCCTCTCAGATCCGCTGATCACCGGGGCCGGGTGGCCTCTCAGATCCGCTGATCACCGGGGCCGGGAGGCCTCTCAGATCCGCTGATCACCGGGGCCGGGAGGCCTCTCAGATCCGCTGATCACCGGGGCCGGGAGGCCTCTCGGATCCGCTGATCACCGGGGCCGGGAGGCCTCTCGGATCCGCTGATCACCGGGGCCGGGTGGCCTCTCGGATCCGCTGATCCCTGGCCCGGAGGCCTCTCGGCTCTGCTGATCACTGGGGCCGGGAGGCCTCTCGGCTCCGCTGATGGCGGGGCCTCCGACTCTGCTGATCACCGGGGCCGGGAGGCCTCTCGGCTCCGCTGATCACCGGGCCGGGAGGCCTCTGGACTCCGCTGATCACAGGGGCCGGGAGGCCTCTTGGATCCGCTGATCACCGGGGCCGGGAGGCCTCTCGGCTCCGCTGATCACAGGGGCCGGGAGGCCTCTCGGCTCCGCTGATCACCGGGGCCGGGAGGCCTCTCGGCTCCGCTGATCGCGGGGCCTCCGACTCCGCTGATCACCTGGGCTGGGAGGCCTCTCAGCTCCGCTGATCACCGGGGCCGGGAGGCCTCTCGACTCCGCTGATCACCTGGGCTGGGAGGCCTCTCAGCTCCGCTGATCACCGGGGCCGGGAGGCCTCTGGACTCCGCTGATCACAGGGGCCGGGAGGCCTCTTGGATCCGCTGATCACCGGGGCCGGGAGGCCTCTCGGCTCCGCTGATCACAGGGGCCGGGAGGCCTCTCGGCTCCGCTGATCACCGGGGCCGGGAGGCCTCTCGGCTCCGCTGATCGCGGGGCCTCCGACTCCGCTGATCACCTGGGCTGGGAGGCCTCTCAGCTCCGCTGATCACCGGGGCCGGGAGGCCTCTCGACTCCGCTGATCACCGGGGCCGGGAGGCCTCTCGGCTCCGCTGATCACGGGGCCGGGAGGCCTCTGGACTCCGCTGATCACAGGGGCCGGGAGGCCTCTCGGCTCCGCTGATCACCGGGGCCGGGAGGCCTCTCGGCTCCGCTGATCACCGGGGCCGGGAGGCCTCTCGACTCCGCTGATCACCGGGGCCGGGAGGCCTCTCGGCTCCGCTGATCACTGGGGCCGGGAGGCCTCTCGGCTCCGCTGATCACCGGGGCTGGGAGGCGTCTCGGCTGATCATGGGGCCGGGAGGCCTCTCGGCTCCGCTGATCACAGGGGCCGGGAGGCCTCTCGACTCTGCTGATCCCAGGCCCTGAGGCCTCTCTGCCCTGCTGCTTCAGGGCTGTTTGGCTTCGCTCTGCTTGGAGCCTGAGTATGCAAATTAACCGCCATCTTTTCGCTTCTATAATTAAAACATTGTATCTTTTGGAGTTGTTGCTTCAGGAGCTCAGAGCCCCGCAGCTGCGGGGATCCTTGACTTTCTCCATCGCTGGGGCAACCAAGCCTCCTGTTCTCAGCTGCCTGGCTGCCAGCCGCCATCTTGGCTGACAGTTAATTTGCATATCTCGCTGATTAGCCAATGAAAAAGGTATCGGTTGTACGCCAATTACCATTTTTCTCTTTTATTAGTATAGGATATAATATAAATTTAAATTGTAATACAAATAAATAAATGTTATGATAAAATCTCTCTTAAGTTGTTGACTTTAGTTGAATCTAGTACAATTATTTTATATTTCAATTTGACAATATTTATCAAGAATAAAAAATGCTATATCATTTGGCTCAGGAAATTTTCCATTTGAGAATTTATAGGAAATTAAAATTCAAATGACAAAGATAATATTTCTCCCCATGTCTCTAAATTTCTCACAGTAAGGAAATAGATAAGCATATTATAATACATCTATTCATAAAAACATTTGTAAAAAATATTATGTAGAAACTAAGGCAATAATTAGAGGAGACATGGGAAATGCAAGTAATCACAAGATAAAAACACAAAAGGCCTAGTATAATGTTGCATTCCTGCTACAATTATAACAACATATAACTGTATATCAAGTGTGCAAATGGGAAAAGTATAGAAAAAATGAAGATGTTGTCTTATTCAGATCAGAGAAAATATATTTTTCCTCTTTACAAAAATTTTCTTTGTATTTTATCTTATTGCTTCTATAAGTTAATGGTGTAAAAGTCTTGATGTGCATATATATATCAGATAATCTAAAAAGTATAGAATAAAAGTACAAATATATAAGCTAGGACAAACCCCAGTACTAACAACAGCTCCTTATGGAAAAGCAGTTTCTAAAATAATAGAACTACCTTTTTATTTCTATTTATTTATTTATTTGTTTGTGTGTGTGTGTGTGTGTGTGTGTGTGTATGCATGCAACAGATCTAAACATTCAAAAAAAAATACCTTGGAGAAAATATTTCTGCAAACACACTCGTATTGTTTTATCTCCAAGGAAAAAGAGAAGATCTTTAAAAAATAACTGTATTTCTGAATTATGCCTTTCCAACTGGGCTTTAGGTCTCTGAAGAACATCAAAAACAACCTTGCAAGACAAAAGCTTGAGACAATCAACAGCACCCTCAGGACTTTTAACAAATGGCCAATTTCAGAGAAATCAGCATTTTGGGGGGTTCAAACTAGAGGATGCTGCCTGGTGTACAAAATCCTGCATAAATATGAACCTGCAAGGGTCTTTGATGTTGGGAGAATTTTTGCAAATGGGTTGGGTGCCACTGAATCCCTAAAGGAGATTGATTTCATGGGCATTAGTGCCCAGAATGAAAAGTTAAAGGAATAATACAGCCATTTGGAATTAAAAAGAAGATTTTTGTAATATCCAAATAATTCAGTTAGTAAGTTAGTTTCTTAAATTATTAGCATAATGGTCTAGGATCATTTTTGCCGTGTGCATGGTCACCATCTTTGTTGTTTATTTTCAATGTACAACTATAACTGTTGAAAATTAAAAGCCAAACCCAAAGAATCCACTGGTCTTCTCAAAGACCAGTCTCTTTTGTCTGTAATGCTTGCCCATGATGCTGAACTACTATCAGATTATTAACCCCAGACTATCCCTTAGATATTGGAGAGAAAATATGATTTCATGAATACTGAACGAGTTCATTTGTGCTACAGCAATGTTTGGCCTCCTTAAGGCATTTCCATATGATGGTTTGTATTCACATGACTTTCATTTATAAATGGTCAGATTTATAAATGAGAGAGGTGAGAATACTTGTGGTTTCTTCACCTCGTGGTGAAAATATCCCATGAGGTGAAGGAAAAATGTGGTGTCACTGGCTTCATTAAGAAAACAGTGAGACAAGTCATAAATTCGCAAACTCCTAAAATTATCTAGATTCTTCTACAACTAGAAACAAACCCAAAATCTTGGGGAAAAATAATTTTTTTTGAATTTTCTGATTTTCTTTTCTATAATAGCAGATTTATTTCATGTTTTTCCAAGTGCTTTTAGATAATCATATCTTCATCTAAAATATTATGAGGAAGCCCAACATATGTAAGAAACAAAATTCAGCTGTATGCTTGATGTCACCTGGGAAAGTCACAGCTCCTTCATTTCTATGCCCAGAAACATTTGAGTGGAAACTCCAGAGTCCTTACTATCAGGCAGAGTAAAGACTGTTGAACTTGATTATTATGTTTCTCTTACTCATAGACAGCAGAATGATCTCAGTCACTTACATTTGTTGGCAAAGTAATTTGGAGGTTACTGCTTCAAGTTAGTCAGTATTCATTCAAATAAAATCTTCATGAAGAATCCTTTTGCACACAATCATCAGAAAATGCTTTATTTTTAAGAAGAGCCTAAATTCATTTGCATATTTCAAATGGTGGAGAGTATTCATTTCATCAAAGAGAGGAGGACTAGTTATTTTTTTAAAAGTATATTTTCTAATATTTTAAAGTTTTTATTAATATTTTATATCCCAGGAATGAAGGAGGGAGGGAGGGAGGGAGGGAAGGAAGGAAGGAAGGAAGGAAGGAAGGAAGGAAGGAAGGAAGGAAGGAAGGAAGGAAGGAAGGAAGGAAGGAAGGAGAGAGAAGGGTTTAGGACTAAATACTTTATCTTCAAGTCTTTGAGATTTTTTGCTAATATTTTGTTCATGTACATCTCTTCAATAATTTCTCTCAAAATATGAGCTCTTCTGAGAGCCCTTAGTGCTGTAAAATCACGTTGACAGATGCCTCCCTCTTTTATTTCCCAGAGAGACATGTCAGAAGTGGGATCTGATACCTCCATATTAGGAGCAGGGTTTATTGGTAACCAGCACACCCTCCTGATGCAACCCAGATTGATGCAACATATTGATGTTCTCAGTACATGATTTTGTCTGTAGTAAGAATAAGGGACAAGAAGCCAGTTGGAGCACCTTTAAGAGAATCCTCTCATATTTGGCTTCTCTTCCTTTCCCCATCCCTCTCATCCTCTTCAAATTAAAATGCTGGTTTTAATTATCTCTAAAATTGAAGTTCAATCTATCTGCCCTTGTATGCCTGAGTAAAGATTTTCCTTATGATTCCATTCCAAGTAAGTCTTTTCAAATGTTTCTTGATACTTTTACGTTGTTTGGTTGAATATTTTTGATAAGAAATATTTTTTGTTTATTCTAATGCAAGCATTCTTAGACATAAAAAATTTATGTCAAAATACTTATTTTTCATTTAAAAAAATCTTTACTGTTGAATGTATTACATTCCCCCATTGCCCCCTTCTAGCCTGCCCCCATCCCCACCCCAGGCCTTCACCACATGGGTTTTGCATATATGCATACAAGTTCTTTCCCACCCACCCACTTAAGGGTATATGATTAGCTGAACTCCCCTGCTAGAACCTCCAAACAAGCTTTCAAAACACTGTTTAATCTTTCCCTGACACTATTTTTTTTTTATTTTCGTTTTCCCCCCTCAGTTCTTATGAGATGCTTTGCAGGAATTTGGAATGTGGGGTAGAAAATGTAGCTTACAGCTAAGTTTTCAGTGTTTCTTCTCTAGATTTTTTTCTGGAGAGGGGAGGGAGCATATTTCCTGGGCATAAACAAAATCATGTTTAGAAAAAAGCAAAAGTTTGCTGATGACTAAATATAAAATTTGAAAATAATCTTGGTAATTAAACAATTTTAATGCTTTTAATTAAGTTTTATTGGTGACTTGAAACTTTTTGGCTTCCCTTACTGAAATAAAAGGGCAACTCTTTATTTTGCTCAATAATTGTTCCTACTAGCACCCAAAAATTATCCTTGGAAAACATTCAAAATATGTAATTGCATATGGTTTAGTGCTTTTGAACCAAAAAAAGGTATTGTTCCAGTCACTGAACCTAGAAAAATCTCCACTTGCTTGGGTAATGATGCTACAGTAGTAATGTTTAATTATCACTCTCCTACCTGACCTAAAACTGTTCATGAGTTTTGGTGAAGAAAAAGGAGACTCAAAAAGTCAGCAACACCAAAACCGGTTTGGCTCAGTGGATAGAGCATCGGCCTGCGGACTGAAAGGTCCCAGGTTCGATTCCGGTCAAGGGCATGTACCTGGGTTGCAGGCATATCCCCAGTAGGAGATGTGCAGGAGGCAGCTGATCGATGTTTCTCTCTCATCGATGTTTCTAACTCTCTATCTCTCTCCCTTCCTCTCTGTAAAAAATCAATAAAATATATTAAAAAAAAAGTCAGCAAGCATTGGACTATGATGTCTTTCCAGTATGGAAATCATATAATCCTATATGATAAGAAGGTAATATGCAAATCAACCGAACGGCAGAACAACCAGTCGCTATGATGCGCACTGAGCAGGCAGCCAGGCAGAACAGTTGGGGTGATCAGGAAGGCAGGCAGAATGGTTAGGGGTGATCAGGCAGGCAGACAGGCAGGTGAGCAGTTAAGGGTGATCAGGCATGCAGGCAGAATGGTTAGAGGTGATCAGGCAGTCAGGCAGAGTGATTAGGGGCAATCATTTATTCACATGGAAATAAAATGCTTCTAGAAGAAAGAAAATTTAAGCATGGGTTCTTTTAATTAGTTCTGGATTATTTGCCAGACTTTGAACTGATTAAATTTAAAAGTATTCATTCTATTTGTATAAGGAATACTGATTGTCTTTGGCATGCCTTGGTGAACAGTGTCTTAAATTATTATTTGTGGACATCTACAATAAAAATATACCTATAGAAGGCAAGGCTTCTTGGGTGACTTCATATTTGCTGTCATAGAACATTTTCATGGAAATATGTGACTATATTAACATAAACTTGGAAATGCATGTAGTAATGGATCATAGGGCATGGTGCTAGGGTTAAAAGAATATAAAGTTTGATACAGGCTAACAGAGCAGAGGATTTTAATCCACAATTGTTAGCTTAAGGAAATGAGAGTAACTCTGACAGTTATATTTTTTTGTTGTTGTTGTTGAATGAAACCTTTACCAAATATAGCTTACATTAAAAGAAGTTGAAATGTCAGAACTGCCTGGCTGGTATGGGTCAGTGGTTGAGCTTCAACCCATGAACCAAGAGATTAGTGGTTCAATTCCCAGTCAGGGCACATGCCCTGGTGGCAGGCTTGATTCCCAGTAGGGTCATGTACGAGGCAGCTGAGTGATGATGTTTCTCTCTCTCCCCCTCCTTTCCTCTCTCTCTAATATAAATAAAAAGATACTTTTAAAAAATATCAGTACTTCCTTAGTATATGGAGAAGAAGCTAGCTAAAAGAATTAGGAAGATTGGCATAATAGGATGACTTTATTATGTTAAGACCTACTCACTCATCTACTAAAATATATGTACTTGGAGCACTCCAGAGGACATTCCCTCCACCAAGGCTAAGAGAAATTCAATAGTATTTATTATGATGTAATATAAGTTTACTAACAAATGTCAGTAAAATCATCACCCAATATGTAGAACACTGATAATAACGATAGGTTTTCCTAATGGCTATCATATTGTTTGAAATTTTTATACTTAATGCTTTTAACTCCATATTAAATTTGTAAGATGATACCAATTTATGTTTCATTAATCTACTTTGGCTGCTGTCTATAACATACCTCTGTGTGAACAATAGCTGTCCATTCTCCTGCCCACGGTACTTTGTTGTGGTCAGGTCTTTGTTTTTGTTGTGAACATTGTTGGCTTCACTAATGATGGACGCTGTTCCTCATATACATTTGTGATAGCTTCTTTTGTGTGTATTCTAGGAGAATAATTTTGTTTCTGATCATGTGAATCTAACTATTCCAACATGGCAGTACCACCACAAATTTGAATATTGCTGATCTATAATTAATCATGTAGAGTGTAAGACTGCTTGATTTTTGCTATTCAAATTGTTGTAGAAATCATATATAATGGCGTTCCCGACATGCACTTCCTTAATTACTAATGAGGTTGGCTATCTCTTCAAATATTTAATGACAAAATCAGTTTCTCCTTTTGTGAGATTTCTGTTTTTCAATTTGTCCATATTTATTAGTTTGTCCCTTTAATCTTAATTTATGGGAGATATTTACATATTCTTGATACTAGCATTTTATTGGTTATGTATGATATTCTGTAATTGTCCTAAATTTAAGAAATTAAATTTATTATTGCCATTCATGACACCATGGACTGATCTTTGGGGCATTATGCTAAGTGAAATAAGTGGGACAGAGAAAGACAAATACCAGATGATCTCCATTGTAATGTGTAATCTAAAACAAGCAAACAAAAATAAACAAAACAAGTTCATAGATACAGAAAACAAACTGGTGGTTACCAGAGGTGGGAGTGGGGTGAATAAAATGGAGGGAAAATTAGTTATATTTAAAAGAAATAAAATGGAATTTTTGTCATAGCCTAGTAAATTACTTTTTTAAAGTATTTCCTGGACATTTAACTTGAAACATTCTGTTTTAGGAGGCAGCAGCATATATTTAATTTTGCTTTTTTCCTAATACCATTGTCATTAAACTAATACAGCAATTTTACTATTTTTATTTATTTTATAAATTATATGTACAGAGAGAAAACCATTTGTATTTGTTTTGTAAACTAAAAAAATATTTATAAATTGAATTTTATGCTTTCTTTTCCTTTATTTTAATTCTATATAAAAATTTCCCATGGTTATTTAGAAGACATAATTTTATTTTGAATTATCCTAGTAGCTATTGTTAATTTTTCAATAACATATTGAAATCCACATTTCTCCTAAATATTTACTGAAATAATTTCACAATAAACACGGACAAATCTTAACTAAAAATTTTAGCCCACTTTTATTTTCTTTTACAGAATCACTGAGCATTCTCATAACAATGACCTTAAGTCAGCAGTTCTCAACCTGTGGGTCACGACCCCTTTGGGGGTCAAATGACCCTTTCACAGTGGTCACCTAAGACCACCAGAAAACACATATATAATTACATATTGTTTTTGTGATTAATCACTATGCCTTAATTATGTTCAATTTGTAACAATGAAAATACATCCTGCATATCAGATATTTACATTATGATTCATAACAGTAGCAAAATTACAGTTATGAAGTAGCAACGAAAATAATTTTATGGTTGGGGGTCACCACAACATGAGGAACTCTATTAAAGGGTCACGGCATTAGGAAGGTTGAGAACCACTGCCTTAAGTCATCGAGATAAAATTGAATTATGTTAACACTATCTGTTCAAGGAGGTAAAAAGATTTTCATTAAATAGAATAAGTTATCAGAAAAAAATGAAATAAAAAACAAAATAATAGAGCTTTAAAGTCTAATACCTCATTCTGGGCTAATGATGGAAAAATTAATTATGCTAATATAGTTCCCACATCCATAAAAATTTGTATTCGCTTAACAAAACTAATTTTTGAAGTCTTTGCAAGTTTTTCAGTAATAATACTAGTGAATTCCAGGGACTCTTTTGTGAACTGTGGATAATTTTTGTTTAGTTTCAGAGTCCTGGGCTTCAGTATCGCTCTCACACATGATAGAATGGGCTTCTAGGATAAACGTTAAACTTGGCTGAGACACTCCATGAAAGAGAATATGTCATTTGACCTCTTGATGACTCTGCCCTCATTTAGAAAATGGAGTTTATGTTGAAACACTGCTCGGAGCATGATGATGTAATTGGTATGAAAGATGCCTGGTGCTTGAACCAAACTATCAGAAAAACAGCAACGACAAGGAAACCCTTCAAATCTGAAGAATTAAAAATCACTAATAGAATCTTGCAACTACTCAGAATGTTACCTTGAGATACAAGATTTGAAGCAATGGCCAGTCTGCTTCTACATAAAATTCATTCTTCTATGGTTTTCTATGAACCTTTACTACATCTCTTTGCATCAATCATCTCTGCCCTCAAATTTAAACATAAAAAGAAACTTTGGACTTTGGGGCAGTTAACTTAGCCATTGTCATGCAGACCAAAATTTTTCAGCAAATCTGTGTTAAATATTTTACTGTAAGTTAATTTGGAAAGCAAAAGTGGGTAATGCATTTATAACTACTTCCATCAGTATTTTAGTAATTGCATTATTCATTATTATTTTTCCAAATATATAGACCTATAAGAAGGAGGATGAACACACAATCCTTCAAACTGATTTGTCAGAGACACTGAATTAGCCCTGAACCTTTTAATCAAATTTCATGCAGCAGAAGCATCAACATATTCATGCAAGAAAATGATATCAGAGATTTAAAATACATTTTTAACTCCTTTTTGTATAAGAACTAAAGAACAGCTGGAAGACAGAGCTAGTAAGATGACTCTAGACCAGTGGTTCTCAACCTGTGGGTCGCAACCCCTTTGGGGGTCGAACGACCCTTTCACAGGGGTCACCTAAGACCATCGGAAAACACATATATAATTACATATTGTTTTTGTGATTAATCACTATGCTTTAATTATGTTCAATTTGTAACAATGAAATTGGGGGTTGCCACAACATGAGGAGCTGTATTAAAGGGTGGCGGCATTAGGAAGGTTGAGAACCACTGCTCTAGACTATTCTCATCCCATCTAAAAATATTAACTTCTACCTGAATTAGTTTTTCTGTTAACCAATTCTTAAACCCATTTTGAAAGTTTCAACAGGTCTTTACAAATTCAAGAATTAGTTAAGTCTTGCAAGAGCAGCCTTCTGAGAATGTGAAAGCTCTGTGATTGCTTTCTTCAGGCCTGGAAACTAACAGAACACTTTGGAGTCAGAGCTGACAAAGAATGGAGCCTGGCTTGGAATTTAGTGGGAAGGGTATTTAGAAAGTGAATAAAACTGGAATTTATGCACGAAATTAGCTGGCGTGACTGTTTACTGTAAATGTCTGCAGCCTCTTGCAGGCCCAGTGACATTCTCCAGCTTCCTGCAGTTAAAATAAGGTTCATGTCATTCTTGACAAGTCTTGTTATAAAACATAATTCCAATTGCTTCATAAAAGTTAAATAAAAAGATTATAAAACAGAGCAAACACCTTGAGATAGAAGCCTGAGAGCAATAATTTTCAAAGTTTCTTTCCTTTTCTATTAAAAAATGTCAGCAGTTGGCAAACTAACAAAAACTTGAACCAAGACAAGGAGAGAAGGAGAAACAGGCAGCAGGCATTCATATTCTGCTGAGGACCGGTGCTTGGTAAATACTACCTGCTGGAGATGAGGGATGTTTTCCTCTGGTTAGGGTGACTAGTACTTTGGGAGTTAGGGAGCCAGAGGGTAATCCTCACCCCAAAGTATTAGCAATTCAGCCAAAGTGCCCTTTTTAGGGATTTCTGTTACAGTGTTAGAGACTTCTCATTTCCTTTAGTGTTTGGGTCACAGAGAGAGATAGGGGAAGTGAGATCTGCTTTATATCAGCGTATTGTTCAGTCCTGGGATTCTCCCATCAAGCTGCCAGTCAAACACTCAGTGAGTTCCTAACTGCTTCTAAGCCAGTGGTTCTCAACCTTCTGGCCCTTTAAATACAGTTCCTCATGTTGTGACCCAACCATAAAATTATTTTCATTGCTACTTCATAACTGTAATGTTGCTACTGTTATGAATCGTAATGTAAATATCTGATATGCAGGATGGTCTTAGGTGACCCCTGTGAAAGGGTCATTCGACCGCCAAAGGGGTCGCGACCCACAGGTTGAGAACCTCTGCTGAAATACTAGGAGACATGAAAAAAAGAAGGGTATGGTCCTTGCTCAAGAATAAAATAGTGGCCGAAACCGGTTTGGCTGTGGATAGAGCGTTGGCCTGTGGACTGGGGGGTCCCAGGTTCGATTCCGGTCAAGGGCATGTACCTTGGTTGCAGGCACATCCCTAGTGGGCAATGTGCAGGAGGCAGCTGATCGATGTTTCTCTCTCATCGATGTTTCTAACTCTCTATCCCTCTCCCTTCCTCTCTGTAAAAAATCAATAAAATATATTTAAAAAAAGAATAAAATAGTGTAATAGGGAGGAGTACAGGTAACACATGTTAGAGAAATAAGCTAAGTTGGTATATTTTTAGGTCTCACTACTGGTAGCTTTGGCAAAAAAAGCTCAGATTGAATCCAGTCTCAGGTCATCTAGTGTGTTAGTGTGTGGGGGAGTGGCTTTGGTTGGGAGTGGAACTGGGTATCCCTCCACATGGCCACCCCTTCTCTAAGGGTCCTCTGCATATTCTCTGCCTCAGGTGAGGCTATGTGTTGGGGAAAGGGCATTCGGCATCCTAACCCATTTTAAGTAGCACTGGGGCTGAGGGGTAATTGAATGGGGTTCGGACAGAGGCCCATGACTTCGGCATCACTCCTATAGATCAGCAAGAGATGTGCTGGTTGTTCTCAAGAGGATGTTTCCTCTGGACCACAGTGGCTAAGACAGCTATTAAAAGCTCTCTAGTATTGTTGACTTACTGGGCCCTCTTACCTGCTTACATGGAGGTTGGACCTCAAAATGCTGCTTTGACTCTCGGGTGGTATTGACAGAACTTTTTGGGTTTGTAATTGTTTCTTTTCCCTTAAAATCAATCATATCTGATCCTGTATTTGTAAACTTAGGCTATATTCAGCTATAACATATTTTTCCCTTGAATGTGACTCAGTGTTATCATTATGAACATCTACTGATGTATTATGCTAACTCTAACAGCAACTTAGAGTATTTTTGAGTTTGTTTACTTTTAAAAAATATGTTTTTATTGATTTTTAGACAGAGAGAAAGGAGAAGGGAGAGAGAGATAAAAAACATTAAACTGCATGCCCCCTACTGGGGATTGAGCTGCAACCTGGGCATGTACCCTGGTCCAGGAATCAACCAGTGGTCTCTTGGTGCCTGGGGCAAAGGTTAACCATGCAGCGGCTGGGTAGAGTTTGTTTACTTTTTCAATATGCTTTCCCATGTCTTGGCCACTGTAAATAATGTTACAATGCACATAGAGGTGTAGACATCTCTTCGAAATAGTGGTTTCATTTCCTTTGGATATCTAACCAGAAGTGAAATTTTTGGGTCATATGGTAGTTCTATTTTTAATTTTTTGAGGGACCTTTTTCTGTTTTTCATGATAATGGCACCAATTTACAGTCTCACCAACAGTGCACAAGGGTTCCCTTTTCTTCACATTCTCACTACCATTTGTTGCCTTTTTTGATACAATCATTTTTACAGGTGTGAAGTGGCATCTCATGGTTTTGAGTTACATTTCTCTGGTAATTAGTGATGTTGTGTACCATAGTTGACTATAGACAAATTCATTCTCTTTGGGTTGAAACTTCTTATTAACTCCTAGATCTAAACTTGTGTTCTTATTCTAACTCTGGCTCTGACTGCTTGATTTAGATCACATTTCTTAACTATTTTAAGCCTTTTATTTCATTCATAAAATGAGTTAATAATATCAACCTAACTGTGTTTTCAAAGAATTAACAATGGAACATATTTAAAGCTTTTGACATGACACAAAGATATTCAGAAAATGTCTGTTTCTTTATTTTTGCTCCTTCTAAAGCTTTTAAATTAAAAGAGTCTGTTTTAAAAACTGCACTTTGAGTAAAATAATTTACATTTTGATTTTTTTAAATTGCAAAAGTATGTTGACAGCCAGTAGCTTCATATTTTCTAAATATAGCTAAATATTTTTTGGGGGGTGAGATGGATTGGTCATGTCTTCATAGTGCTCTTGAGTGTCAAATTCTGTTTATCAATGATTCTTTATTTGGAGTGCTATGTGGAAAAGTATTCTGAAAAGAATGTTTCTATTAATTGCAAGGTTTGAGAGAAAATTTTCTCATTACAGCTAAAAAATTTTAGAGGAATATTACAAAACAATAGAAAACTGTCACTAATATATATATGACTAATATGCTAAGTGTCCCTCCAACTGCCTAACCGATCACTATGATGCGCACTAACCACCAGGGGGCAGATGCTCAACACAGGAGCTGCCATGATGCACACTGGCCATTTACAAGGAAACAGCACTGCGGACCTGGTGCTGACAAAGCAACACTCGGCTTCCCCCAAGTGGGACACCACCACCCCAGAGCAACACCCCACCAAATCGCAGCCAGCACTGCCAAGACCCTATGGTGCAAAATGCAGCCCACAGCCCAGCCCAGAAACGTCACTGTGGGCGCCAGGTAATGATGTCACGTAGCAACACCCAGCTTCCTCTTCCTAGCAACTAACCTCCTTGGAGTTTCTTTAGCCCAAGAATATGACTTGCTTTTTAGCCAGGTGCAAACATTTTACACTTTAACCAAATGCCTGTGAAGCGTTTTCCCGTGCCTCATCTCATTTGATCCTCACAGAAGTCCTGGAGTAGATAGGTAGGAGGCTTCGTAGAATCCTGTTTTCTTTTCATTAGCCAGAAAATGGAGATTTAAGAAAGTTTGGAAACTTGACCTGGCTGAAAAGAAGTAAGACATGGTGGAACTTGAAAATGACTTCAGGTTTTCTCACTGCACAGAATATAATCAAACACGCTACAGTTAAATATTTTACCCTTTGTTCTCCCTGTATGATCTACAGTAATAATCTGCTTCGTGTTGATATTTATTGCTGTGTTGCTGACAGTTACCTGAAAGAGCAGTTGTGGTGCTTCATTGGGCTGGAAGAAGTTTAGCTAAATCAGAAAGCATGTCTAATTAAGCAAATATATATATATGGCTAAGCTGACTCATGCATGTGCAATACATATAAAGCTCTCGCTGGCACCAATCCCATGCATGTGTTTTGATCTGTCATTGTGGATCGTGAATTTGGTTGATACTTTTATTATAGAGAAAGGGCGAATAGCGATATTAAAATATTTCTTCTAATTTATTTCCTTTCAATGTGCATGAATCCGTGCACCGAGACACTAGTAAAATAATAATATGTTCTATTTTGAAACACAATGGTTTGATTAAAGGAAAGCAACAAGTGAGGGAAGGACAGAGCTGGTCTGAAATCTACCCAAATCCCTAATAGATGTAAGTCTAGTCTAAGGATTTGTTATAATTAAGTTCTTTAGCCTACTGTGGAGATTAGATATTTACCTGTTTTTCTATCTGTTCTAGAGAATCTTTGTATTTTTTTACCTTTGTTTTGCAGCATAAAATTTTAAAAAGTACACTTCCAAACAACTAGAAGATAGTATAATTTCTGTTCATTAAAACTGTACTTTTTCAATAATTATATTTGCAAAGTTTCTGGGGTGATTTTAAGTGTTTAGCTCAATGATAGGCTCCAAAAGGTTTAAGTTTGGCCAGACTGAGTGAGAAACCCTGCCCAATCCAGGGCTGGCCCTGGTGGGTCCTTCTGAAGTTGGAATTAGTTCCACATGAAACCTGCCATGTTTAATGGTATTATTCAAACTTCCTGAGGTTATCCCCAAACTTAATTCAAAATTCAGCTTCAACAGGTCAAGAATATAAAGACTATCTGCAGCACATAAAAAATTCCAAGGTGGCACTGTTCCATCTGGTAGTCATTAACTGTATATAAATATTTATTTTTTATAATATGTTTTATTGATTTTTAGAGAGAGAGGAAGGGAGAGGGATAGAGAAATAGGAATATCAATGAGATGAGAAACATCATCCATCAGCTGCCTCCTGCATGCCCCCTACTGGGGATCAAGCCTGCAACCAGGCATGTACCCTGACCAGAAATCAAACCCCAAACCCACGACCTCTTGGTTCCTGGGTTCAATGCTCAACCACTGAGCTACACCAGCCAGGCTAAATATTTAAGCCCTAAGTTGTGCCAGTCTCACATCAGATGCTCAGTAGTGGCAACTCATGGACAGTGCATATGTAAAACATTTCTACTATTGCGGAAAATTCTATGAGATAGCTCTCGAAGTTGCACTCTGAGGACTTACTAAATTTTTATATTGTTATAGACCATGCCTCCTTTAAGAGACAGCAAGATAATGGTAATTGACACTTCCACCAAAGTGTTCCAAACAGTAATATGAAAGGGTAGTTTAGGGAGTAATTGAATAGAAAAAAAGACAAAGGAGGGAGGTGAGGGAGAAAGGAAAGAAGGGAAAAAAGAAGGAGGAAGGGAGGAAAGAGGAAACTTTCTATGCCTCAGGCCTTTCTCCAAGTAACATTAAATTTTAATGACAAACACTGGGACTCAGCTTGTTTGAATCCAAGTAAAATACTCCTTCTTCTAATCTTCAGCAGCTTCCTTTGGGATAACTTAACTAATTGTTAGACTGAGTTGGTCTGTCAGGCTATTGGGGGGAAAAAGAAAAAAGAAAACAAAACAAACATGGTTAGCTCTCCTTGCTGGGTGATGCCTTTATGACTCTGCCAAGGGCAGTGACCTGGTATTACCACTTGCAGAATGTTAATTAAGACAGTCCAGGGTTGCAATAAAAAACTTCATACCCCTAATGGTCATATAGATATGACATGAAAGTTCATTTCTCTAAGTGGGCATGACTCCGCAAGAGTATACCTCTAAAATAACTTTACTACTTCATATTAGACTCAGGAATATGATATGATTTTGTGTAATTCATGATGAATTAACAGCCCAGGGAAATCTGCACTTCCAGCTTTCTCTAATAAGCATAGTCTGAGTCTCATAGGTGGAGAGCAAACAATTTCTCATGAACAGACATGATGATGAATTTCCTTTACCTTAGCTTTTATACATGTGCAATTATTTCACAATTTTAATATGCCTGAGGTTGAGGATCTGTTTGCAGAACTCAAGACAAGGTTAGAGGACATAAATTTACAAAGAGTGCAACTAAATGTGCTGTGTGATGTTGGCAATATGCAAAGGAAAATATAACAAAAAACATAATATTTTAAAAAGCATTGCTTCTTAAAGCATATAGGGAATGGCTTTGTGAGGGTTACATTTCTGAGCTGTGGTAGGTCTGGGGAAAATTTCAATGAAGATAAATTTTATCTTCTAATTTATTCTCTCAGTCTTTCTTTTATCCTTTTTATGAATCCTTCTATTTCCTTCCATCGATTTTTCTACCTCCGCAAAAGATGACAAGTGTTTCACTCCTGCCCCTGCCACAGCGGACATTGCCTCAGGCTCTGGATCTTTAATCCTCCCCAATCCCACAAATGTTTATCTGTCTCAGTAAACTGATCATTTAATTTAAAGAGTATTTACTACGTTGAAATGTTAACATTTGTCTTCAACTCCAATTAATAGTGAGAATTACAGGCATTGCAGCAAACTGTTGCCATCTTTCTTGCCTTGAATGCACTAGAATACTTATTTATTATTATTGTTTGCTGACATATAATTCGCATTCCACAAGAACATATTTTTAAAATATAAAATGAAATGGACTTTAGTTTATTTGCAAAGGTTTAAAAGCATCAGCACTATCTAATTCTGGAACATTTTATCGCTCTATAAAGGAACTTTGTACCCATTAGCATTTTCTCCCTACTCTCCTCTCCCTCATTCCTTGATAGCCACTAATCTACTTTCTATCTCATTGAATTTAGCAGTTCTGGAAATTTCATATACATAGAATCATACATTATGTTACCTTTTGTTTCTGGCTCCTTTTCCTTAGCAAGCATAGTGTGTGTAAGGCTTATCCATGCTGTAGCATGTTTCTTTACTTCTTTCTTTGTTATGGTTGACTAATATTCCATTGCACAGGTTTATCACATTTGTTTTCTCATTTAGCAGTTGGGTTCATCATATGGGTTGTTTCCACTTTTTAGCTATAATGGAAAATGCTTCAATGCACATTCATGTACAGTTATTTGTGAACATAGTTTTCAATTTTGGGGGATATATACTTAGGAGTAAAATTGCTGAAAAATATAGACATTCTTTGTTTAACTTTTAGGAACTGCCCAGCGGTTTTGCAAAAGTTATAGTGGTTCCAATTGATCCCTGTTTTCATTGACACCTCTTATTGTCCTTTTTATTTTTTAATTTTAGCTGAAATAGTGGGTGTGAAGTGGTATCTTGTAATGACTTTGATTTGCATTAACCAAATGATGTTGAGCATCTTTTCATGTGCTTATTGACCATTTGTATATCTTCTTTGTAGAAATACCTATTCAAACCCTATGACCATTTTTTAATTGGGTTGTATTTTTCTTATGTTTAAGTATAGTAGTTCTTTATGTATTCTGGTTACTAGAGTCTATTAAATAAATGTTTGGTAAGTATATTCTCCCATTTCATGGGTTGTCTTTTCACTGTCTTCATGGTAACCTTTGAAGCACAAAGTTTTTAATTTTGATCAAGTCCAATTAATTTTACCTTTTGTTTTGTCTTCCTGCTTGTGTTTTTTGTATCTAAGCAACCATTGCCTAATCCAAAGTAATGAAGATTTATGCATGTTTTCTATTAAGATTTTAATAATTTTGGCTCTTACATTTAAAAATTTAATTCATTTTGACTTAATTTTTGCATATAGGTTGAGGTAGAGGTTCAGCTTTATTGTAGTATATGTGGATATCAAATTGTCACAGCACCAATTATGGAAAAGATTTTTCTTTCTCCACTAAGTCACCTTGGCACTCTTGTAAAACATTAATTAACCATAAATGTAAGAGTTTATTTCTGAGCTCTCAATTCTGTTTAATTAATCTACATGACTGTCCTTGTGCCAGTGCTACATTGTCTTGATTACTATAGCTTTATAGTAAGTGTTGCTATTGGGAAGTGTGAGTCCTTCAAATTTATTTTTCCTTTTTAAAGACTGTTCTGGTTATTTTGAATCCTTTGGATTTTCATATGAATTTTAGAATCAGTTTGTCGATTTTTAAATAAAGCCAGCTTGAATTTTGATATAGATTATGTTGCATTTATAGATTAACTGGGAGAGTATTGCCATCTTAACACTATTAAGCCTTCCAATCTATGAACATAGGATGTCTTCTTTTTTTTTAATTTATTTAGGTCCTCTTTAATTTCTTTTAGTAATGTTTTATAGTTTTCAGTGTATAAATTTATTAAATTTATCCTTAAATATTTATTCTTTTTGATGCTATTATAAATGAACTTGATTTTTTAATTTCACTTTTGCATTGTTCATTGCAAGTGCAGAGCAATAAAATTGATTTCGTATGTGATCTTGTATCCTACAATATTGCTATAATTGTCTATTAGCTGTAAATAGATTTAATAGCATGTGCTCATTATTAATATTACTAGGGACCCAGTGCATGAATGCATGCACCTTGAAAGGAACTGTGGGCCGCGAGCCTGCAGTGGGCACCCCCATCTGGCCCCTCCCACTGCAGCTCCCATCCCCTGTATGCCAGCAGCCCTGCTCTCGCTGCCACTGCTCCCACGCACTGACGGCGCCCGCCCCGCTCGCACCTGCTGATGGTACGGAGCTATTGCGACCTGTGGCAAGAGTGGGTATGAGCAGAGCCGATGCTGTCAGTGGGAGCAAGCGGCAGCTGCTGCCACGATAGCCCCTCAGGAGCAGGGGAGGTGGAGAAGCCCTCAGGAGTGATCGGGGCTGGTAGCCGATGCTTGCATCTGCTGACAGCACTGAGTGATCAGGACTAGAAGAGGCTCACCCTGATGACAGCGACCAGTGCCCCGCTTTGGTCTGGCACCCCTGCTCATCTGCTCCACCATCCCGCCGTGGACGATGCCCACCATGTTCCATGCTCCTCAGCCTGCTGCCAACGCCTGCCATGTTCCACGTGTGCCCCCTGGTGGTCAGCACACATCATAGTTAGGAGTTGTTCCACTGTTCGGTCTATTTGCATATTAGGGTTTTAAATATATAAAGTAGAGGCCCAGTGCACGGATTTGTGCATTGGTGGTGTTCTTCAGCCTGGCCTGAGCCCTCTTGCAATCCGGGACCCCTCGGGGGATGTCAGAGAGCCGGTTTGGGCCTGATCCCTGCAAGCCAGGCTGAGGGACCCCACCGGTGCACGCACACATCTGTGTACTGGGCCTCTAGTATGCATATAAGATCTTTGGTTAATGTCTTCCCGCCCTCCCCCCAACCCCCTTCCTTCTGAGATTCATCAGTTCCATGTTGCCATGCCTGTGGTTTCCGCTACTGCATTGAGCATCTGCCCCCTGGTGGTCAGTGCATGTCATAGCTACTGGCCAGTTGCCGAGTTGTCCGGTTGCTTAGGCTTTTATATAGAGAGAGATATTTAATACTGTATTGTAGTGCAGAGTACTACTGAACTATTTTAATAGTTATCAACCAATAACATACACAAATTAATCTCATGACATGGTTAATTCTTTGTTATCTCTACAGTTGTAATGATGAAATTCTGAGAGGTTAAATTACTTACCCAAGTTCTCAGGTATAATAAGTGGTTTGGCCAAGATGGCCATGCAGATGTGGCTCTCTTCCAGCTAGCTATATGTCCTTTAAGTTATCTCTTCACAGGTATCAGGCTCCTACAATGAAGTTGTAGAAAAGACACAGGAGTAGGATATGATATAGTAGAGTCCATTTTGCTGCTGTTTCTACATTTCTCTTCTAATCTAAAAGTGGAATGACAATGTCACTAATAGCATGGCAATGACAAAGAGATGATAAAAGGGCACTGAGATTAAATTCCCAAATTACCAATTCACATGATACTATCAAAATTTGAGTCAGTTCATCATACATGAAAGTAAGATGCTGTTTTATGTAGAGCCAGAAACAAATTGATATAATGGTTGGAATGAACGAGATACAGTTTACAAACATAGATGTATATTGTACAAAGATCCCATTTCCAACTGTTCTGCAAAATATATCATTTCTTGATTGGATAAGTGCACTAAAAATGATTAACATTTATCAAAAAAGATAAGCTCAACTTTCTGACTATGGATTGTTAGACACTAACTTTCTACGCAGAGTTTTATCCAGCCAATATATTCATAACATTATCTTTAATAACAAAACCAATGGTCTCACTGAAGCTAGGCAATTCTTACCTTTGCTGCAAAACTACAAATGTAATTCTGACTTCAATATTTGCTAATAACTATTCCCTATTTATGGATATTAGATGCATGCTTAACACTAAAATTAGTTCAGCCAGAGGCATAAACGGACTACATTTGCTTCTTTTTTCTGTCATGCTAATTACTACCAACCTCTGTAGACTAGTCAAGCATTCAAACTGTCATTATAATCAGACTAAATATCACACACACACACACACACACACACACACACACACACACTTAACTCACAGGCTCAACCCAAGAATTTTATTTTTATTTCACAATGTTACAACTTTATGAAATAATAATGGATATAACAAAAAATAAATACAAACAATATATACATTCATATTTTTAGAATGCTGATTTTTAAATTTATGCTGCATTCTGAAACATGTATACAGTTATGACATTTCTAGATGAAACCTAACATTTTCTATCTCAATAATAAGCCTAATAATGAAACCCAAGGTGACTGAGTATGCATCCAATTCTGGAGTTTGATTCATTCCCATCTTGGCTCCTCCATTATCTATACCTCCTCCTTTGTAGTTCAAGCTTTACATATGTGACATTGAAGTAATAATTGCCATTTATATTTTTTTTTCTGGACAAAACATCATGAGAATTAATGAGATTATTCGTCAGTAGACCTTCAGGCCATTGTCACCGAAAGGATAAGATTATTGGCCTCCAGAGGAAAATGGATGACAGGGTTAGGGGGAGAGAAGGAAACCTTGATCATATGGGAGAAAGCCTGGAAATGGAGCCAGGCAATGACATCAGCCTTTTAAAAATTGGATGAAGGAAGTAAATGAGAAAGGCAGTGGAAAGTTGTTGTTTCCTCTTGCTTTAGTACAGACCTGCCTTCACTAATTCTGTACCAGCCATTTCAAACTAGGTTATACGTGTTTCCTCTGTTCTCCCATCATAATCACCTATACCCACTTTCACTTTCCATTATTGATCACAGGATATTGTTAACATGACTTTCTTGTCCAGTTCACTGTGCTACTTAAAGGCACATGCTGTATCATATTTGTCCCTAGATCCACTGAATACACCATGGGGTCAGGAACATACTAGTGCTCCAACAAAAAAAATATGACAATATGGATTTGGATGGAGGGAGATTTTGATATGGTTGAAAAGTGCCATTTTGTTTGGAAAGAAGAAGTGGCTTCGGCCTATTCTGTAACAAATATGCTGTGAGCAACATTTTCTGGCATCTATAAGTGGATATCAAGAAAGGCCTTAATCTAATATTCATTCATTCATTTCTTTGTCCAATTGCCAAGCCTTGTTTTCTATGATGACACAGAAGCATCAAGAACTTATTAAGCTAAAATTGATGTTCAAATAAAGGTACTCAGCACTAAATCTGAATTAGAAATCAACTAATTAGATAAGTCCATATGCTTGATGGTGATGTTTTAGTTAACATTTTCTTTAATCAGTTACTGATGCAATTCACTAAGCTTGCATTTTTCATTTTAAACTTTTAAAATGTGAAGTCATCTAATTATCATGTAGCAAAATATATACCTAAAAATGGAGAGAGATATTTTATTCTTAGATATAAGCCTAATTTCTATTTTTTAATCTTTATTGTTGGAGTATTACAGATGTCCCCCCACCCCTTCCACTTCTGCCCAGTTCCTGCCCCACCTCAGGCTTTCACCACCCTATTGTCCCTGTCCATGGGTTATGCATATATGGATACAAGTTCTTTAGTTAATCTCTCCCCGCCTCTGCCCACCACCCCCCTTCCCTCTGAGATTCATCAGTCTGTTATATGTTTCCATATCCCTGGGTCTATTTTGTCCATCAGTTTATTTTGTTCATTATATTCTACACTAGAGGACCGGTGCACAAAAATTTGTACACTCGGGGGGGGAGGGGATCCCTCAGCCCGGCCTGTGCCCTCTCGCAGTCTGGGACCTCTTGGGGGATGTCCACCTGCTGGCTTAGGCCTTCTCCCTAGGGGATTGGGCCTAAGATGGCAATCAGACATCCCTCTGACAGCCCGGCAGCCCTCAGGGGATATCCACTTGCCAGCGGGGAGCAGGCCTAAGCTGCAGTCGGATATCCTTAGTGTTGCTGAGGAGGCAGGAGAGGCTCCCACTTCCACCGCTGTACTGGCAGCCATCAGCCTGGCTTGTGGCTTAGCAGAGCTCCCGCTTTGGGAGTGCACTGACCACCAGGGGGCAGCTCCTGCATTGAGCATCTGCCCACTGGTGGTCAGTGTGTGTCATAGTGACCAGTCATTCCCAGTCATTCTGCTTTTAGTATCAAATTGCATATTACTCTTTTATTATTTAGGATAGAGGCCTGGCGCATGGGTGGGGCCAGCCGGTTTGCCCTGAAGGGTGTCGTGGATCAGGGTGGGGGTCCCACTGGGGTGCCTAGCTAGCCTGGGTGAGGGGCTGAGGCCCTTTTCAGGCTGGCCACACCCCCTTCAGGAAGGGGGGTTCTGCTGGGGTGCCTGACCAGCCTGGGTGAGTGGCTGTTGGCTGTTTGCAGGCTGGCCAAGCCCCCCAGCGGGGACCCTCACCCCATGAGGGTATGGCCAGCCTGGGTGAAGGGCTGATGGCTGTTTGCAGGCTGGCCCCAGCCCCTTCAGGGTGGTGGTCCTCACTGGGGTGCCTGGCCAGCCTGGGTGAGGGGCTGATGGCTGTTTGCAGGCTTGCCATGGCCCCCCAGCCACCCAAGCTCCCAGTGGAGGCTGGCTGGAAGCAGGTATCTGGGATTTATTTATCTTCTATAATTGAAACTTTGTTGCCTTTAGCGGAGGCCGCAGCTGGCCAGGCAGGCGGGAATCTTGGCTTCCTCCATCGCAGGGGCAACCAAGCCTCCTGCTTGCTCCAGCTCCATGGCTGCCGGCCACCATCTTGGTGGGGTTAATTTGCATATAGTCACTCTGATTGGCTGGAGGGCGTGGCTTGGGGTGTAGCAAAGTTATCAATTTGCATGTTTCTCTTTTATTAGATTAGATATAAGTGAGATCATGTGATATTGTCTTTCTCTGACTGGCTTATTTCACTTTTTAGTAAGGCAAATCAACCTATCCTCTTCACTCACTTGTCCCTCTTATCTTCTGTACCTAAAATATAAGCAGTTAAAACCACTTTGATTCCCATTCAAAAGTAATGCCATGTCTAAATAATCACAAACGATTGTATATCTGCATAGTTCATTATGGCATGTCTCTATTGTCACATGGTGCCAGCAACTCATTCTAAAATTGGTTCTTCTGCCAACCCCAATGGTTGCTCTCAAACTCGGTCTGCTAACAGAAAGGTCCAAGAGACATCAAAGGTCTCAACTGTATATGGCTATATATAGGGTTCTCTGCTCATATAGTTTATAGAGATGGAAGACTCTGGGTTGCCTAACTCATCTCCAAAGACAGATGGAGACGCTAAGGACTGCTGCACAGGCCACTGGTCAAGCTTGCAATGCCGGTGCCCTTCCTTGGCATCCAGGTTGCTTCCCACTATAGCATACTTCTTGTTTGATTTTTAACATTATATTTTTCAATTGTAACTCTATGAAGTAACATGATTTCTCCATTCTCTGCCTTTGCCACTTGTGCTCATTACTGTATTTAATTAACCAGCAGTAAAGAGGCTTTCAGGCAGTACTTCAACTTTTATAGAGACGTGGAGTTAACTGAAGTCAAGTGTTGGAGATTAAATACATTTGAGAAACAAAGAAGAAATTTTAAAAAGTTAATTAAGAAACATCTGTCCTTGTAAACATGCTACCATAAAGGATTTCTGTAATGTTAAGAGCAAGGGCCCATGTTTTATTTCAATGACAAAAGACTTCTAATATAGAGCAGCATTTAACTATAAAATATGACATATTTAAGGAAAAAAAAGAAAGCATAACATTTTCAGTAAAAAGAGAATTTATATTTTTTATGAGAAGTTTTGTATCTTGTTAAGTATATAGCTATAATTTCTCTTTCATAATTTCCAGGCTTTTCCTAGAGTTTTTTTTTTTAAATAACAATCCACTGCTGGATATATATGGAGTTTGTCACAAATATATGTATTTATTATGAAAATTAAGGGCTATAAACATTGTGGCTTTGTACCAAAATTTGTCCTAACTGGAAACTTAGAACACAGCTTTTTACGGAAATAATATTATAAATGGTACTTCATTGTCCAGGCCAGTTCATGAAAGGCTGGCTTTTGAATATTCCAGGACAGAACCTACAAAAGCAGAAACACTTCTCCTATGATGGCAGCAATGAGGGCCTTCCCACTTCTCACAGTTGCAAAATAGCTATATCACAGCTCTCAGAGGAGTTCAGATGTAAAGAATATTCATAAAACAGTTCATAGCATGTGGTTTGTGCAAAAAAATTATGTGCTAATCTTCTTTATAATGTTGAACAATAATTATGGGATGGGCATACAAATACCTAGTCACAGACATACAATAGAAAATGAAATGCAAAATAATGCCTTGTGCCCCTCCCCCCTTTCCTCCAACATATAAAGAAAAGAAAACTAAATCCATGAAATATTTTCTACAAAAGAGGAATGGTCACATACAAATAATTTAAACTTTATCTCATCCCTGTAAGAAAGGTATTATTATGTCTAGTTAACAAATGAGGAAATTGGGCACAATAGGCCCAGACATTTGTGCCTAGGCTCTCAGCGTATAGGTGGAAGAACTGTCATTCAAACTACCTGCTTCTCTTACCCAGGATTGGTTCTTCTGCCAACCTCCATGGCTGCTATTAAACTCTGTCTGCTAACTAAAAGGTCCAAGGATATATTTAAACAGGAGCCAAATAAAGCACTAGGAAAATTCTTTCTATATAGATTTATGTGACCCTAGAAACTACAATAAAAAAGGAAGAAACCAACTTTAAATAATAATTATGTTAATTCTTCTGAGGGCATAAACAGAATTTTTAAAACACATAATTAAATACATCAGTATAATTATCTGGCCTACGTTTTGGATCTAATCACTAGAGTGGAACTAAAACCAATTTATCCATTCTCCAAAGCAGGGGCTACCAGCCAATAATGTCTCAGAGGAATGGAACAAATATTCAATTTAAACATAAACATCCTAGTTTTCAGATGGTGGTGCTGATGTGGATCCTTAAAAATAAAAACACCCAGAATAATCTACATTTATTTTCTTGACAAATGACAGTTGTTTTATAACTTTAATGTTTACTTAACTTACACTGAAAGAAATTTCAAGGGTCTGAAAATGAATTTAATACTTGACATTAGGCTAAATTACACTGAATTTTTGTTCCAGCACACCTGTTTTCTATCATTGTGAGTCATATGTTGTTTAAATGTTTATAAGTTCAGAGGATAAATGTCCATCTTTAAAACTATTGCTTCCTTTAAACTCTAAATTAGAGTGCACATCAAATTATCATTGTAATATATCAATTTCAAGACCAGAAAAAAAACAGACTTTTATTTTTTATTTTTTTTTGACTGCAAAACACCAAATCTATATTTACATCCACATATAATAACAGACTTTTATTTATTACTTCTTACCTTTTATCAATATCTGTATTCAGAACTCATCAACTTCCTGATTCTTTGTTTTATTCAGTGTTGGTAATTGTTCTCTAGGCCCAGTTTCTTAAGTTTACAGTATATAAAACTAAAAACAGAAGAACTTACCTTACTAACGCCAAGTAAATGTTTATTTTTTCCTAAAAAGATGGTATGTCAAAAATTAAAATCTTTTGGAAAACATGCTATATAATAAAAGGCTAGTATGCAAATTGACCAAATGGCAGCAGCGGTAAGGTAGTCCAACTAGTGGCTTAGGCCCGCTCTCTGTCAGTCGGACATCCCCCAAGGGCTCCCAGACTAGGAGAGAGCGCAGGCCGGGCTGAGGGACACCCCCCACCAGTGCACAAATTTTGTGCACTGGGCCTCTAGTTAATAAAAAATGCTTTTACCTAAACCCAGAGACTTTATAATCAACATGCCAGCAGAGGTTAGTGTCTAATGTGCACCTTGCTAAGTCAGGATCATGCAGGGACTGTATGAGGGTGTATTGCAGTGGAAATGCATGCTTTATTGGCATTTCAGTTGAGTATGACCATGATAGGCCACACTGGCAAAGGGATAGTGAAGTGAGTGCTTCATTGGAGAATCACTGATTTGGAGTCGTTTGACTTCTACAATTGGCAAGTTCTTGTCCCTTTTATTTTGTAGGGAAACCAATGAAGCAGGAGATCTCTCTTCATCACAATTATTATGGGGGATAATTAAATAAATGAAAGAATAACAGATCTTTGAAAACTTGATGTTTGAAAGAAATGATTTACAGGTATTGAATTCTTGGAACACAGAGGAGAAAATTTGATTGGAAATTATAAGGCCTTCTCAAATCTAGATCCTTGGGAGTGGGTGTGCATACACTAATCCTTGTGAGGGGCTTTTGTGCCTACAGGATTAAGTGGAAGACAATCCTAGGAAGATGGGCACACCTATAATAATGGCAAGATAAACTTATTCACGTAGCAGTGTGGCCTTTATTAGACTACTAGGGGCCCGGTGCACGAAATTCGTGCACTGGGTGTGTGTGGGGAGGAGAGTGTCCCTCAGCCCAGCCTGCCCCCTCTCACATACTGGGAACCCTCAGGCGTTGACCCCCATCACCCTCCAATCGCAGGATCGGCCCCTTGCCCAGGCCTGACGCCTCCGCCAGAAGTGTCAGGCTTGGACAGGGGACCCCCATCTCCCCCCGATCACTGGCTCTGGCCCCCACCCAGGCCTGAGGCCTCTGGCCCAGGAATCATGCCTGGGCAGGGGACCCCCATCTCCCTCTGATCGCTTGCTCCACCCCCCGCCCAAGCCTGACGCCTCTGACCCAGGCTTCAGGCCTGGGCAAGGGGACCATCATATCCCCCCAATCCCCGGCTCAGCCCCCTGCCCAGGCCTGATGCCTCGGCCAGAGGAGTTGACCCTCATCACCCTCCGATCACCAATCACCGATCGGCCCCTTGACCAGGCCTGAGGCCTCTGGCAGAGGTGTCAGGCCTGGGCAGGGGACCCCCAGCTCCCCGCGGTTGCAGGCTCCGCCCCTGCCCAGGCCTAACGCCTCTGGCCTAGGCGTCCGGCCCGGGCAGCGGGGACCCGCAGCTGCAGCGGTCCCGTGATCGTGGGCTCCGCTTTAGGCCCAGGCAAGGGACCCCTACCTCCCGGGACTGCCAGCTTCGATCGTGCCCAGCTCCCATCGCTGGTTCCACCCCTACTTCCTGCTATCACTGGCCAGGGCAGAAAAGGCACCTGATTCTCCGATCATGGCTGGGGGGCAGGGCAAAGGCGGCCCTAGGGCCGCCTTTGCCCTGCCCCCCAGCTCTTAGCTCCCCCCTGGGTTTCCGATCACTGTCAGTGGCAGGGGGCTTCTTCCTGCTTTCCCTTTCGCCTCCCTGCATTGTGCCTATGTATGCAAATTAACCGCCATCTTGTTGGCAGTTAACTGCCAATCTTATTTGGCAGTTAACTGCCAATCATAGTTGGCAGTTAATTTGCATATAGCCCTGATTAGCCAATGAAAAGGGTATCGTCGTACGCCAATTACCATTTTTCTCTTTTATTAGATAGGATTTATTCACCAGCTTCTTGGGGGAAGTTTGGGGAAGGCTTTATTTACCCTATTTTGTCATGTTAAAGCAACTTGAAGACAGCGGGAGACTGATAGGAATCAAGAGAAAGGAAGTAGGAATACCTGTGAGAAGGGATAGAAAGACAAGATTGAACATTACTTGTAGCAAACACCTCTTGGTAACGATTCGTCAATATAGAACATGAGAGAGAGCAAAGGAACAAAAAAGGGCAACTAGTCTACACACAAAAAAACACCACTGCCTTCTGGAGCTTTTCAATTAATATTCTAGTTTATGGATAGTTATTTAAAAATTATTTGGCTAGGTAGCTCTCTGTTAAGATACTTTTTATCAGATTATCAAACGTTGTGTAGGAGCCCTATTCTGCTCTTTGTCACCAGTTTGATATTTGACTGCCTTGAAATAAATATAAGACTGTGTTCTTTCATCTTATCTGAGAATGAATAGTAGGACATTTTATTTTTTTAATATATTTTATTGATTTTCACAGAGAGGAAGGCCAAAGGATAGAGAGTTAGAAACATTGATGAGAGAGAAACATCAATCAGCTGCCTCCTACATGCCCCCTAGTGGGGATTGAGCCTGAAACCAAGGTACATGCCCTTGACTGGAATCAAACTGAGGACCTTTTAGTCTACAGGCTGACGTTCTATCCATTAGCCAGAGTAGTTAGGGTGTAGAATATTTTAGATAGAAATTATATTTTCATGTTAATGTCATGAATATAAAAACTTTTTAAAGAAATGAGTATGTTCCAAAGAATTCCACTTACCTTCTATTTGCCTACAAGAAACTCTAGCACTTGTCGTTTGTTGATTTGTTGATGATAGCCAGTCTGACAGGTGTGAGATAGTACCTCATTGTTGTTTTGATTTGCATCTCTCAGATGATTAGTGACTTTGAGCATGTTTTCATATGTTTCTTGGCTTTCTGAATGTCCTCTTTTGAAAGGTGTCTATTTAGATCCTTTGCCCATTTTTTGATTGGATTGTTTATCTTCCTTTTGTTAAGTTGTATGAGTTCCCTATAAATTTTGGAGATTAGGCCCTTATCAGATATGACGTGAGGGAGGGGGGTAAGAGATCAACCGAAGGACTTGCATACATACATATAAGCATAACCAATGGACATAAGACACTGGGGGGTAGGGGAGGCCAGGGGATTGTCAAGGGCGGGAGGAAAAAAAGGACACATATGTAATACCCTTTGTAATACTTTAAGCAATAAAACAATTAAAAAGAAAAGAAAAAAGAAACTCTAGGTATCAAGATAAAGCTGCACCTAAAATAGATATGACCATTTTAAGGAAGATATGAAATCCTTTATGTTCTGAGAATGACAGAGGCTAAAAAGGATCTTCATGGTCTCAGCACAGAGAGTGAGCTGGCCAAATTGAGTTATAGAAAGATAGGTGATACACTTGGGAGTTATAGATGGTTTAAATTCATAACACCCAATAAATTACATCTTCAGGAGAAGAGCGAGGGTCAATGAGCTCTCTAAGAATATTCCAAGCCCAAGTTTTCATACTCTGATTCTCACCATAGAAACATCTAAAGTGGAAACTTGTGTTCTGCTCCACTATATTTTGGTAATTCACACCTATAGAATGTAGAAAACAATTGGCCTCCAGGGATAACTTTTTACCTTGGAGTGTCTATGGACTACTATTTTCCTCTGACTTACTTTAGCACATTCAATTTATTTTGTTAATTTTCACTCACTGATTGAAATTTTATGCATTTGAGGGGATCATCTTATATTGTCCAAACCTTGATTCTAATATACTTAAATTTAAGAATTTGGTATGTCAGAGCACTCAATCTGCTTCATAGATAGATTTAAAACCAAAATAGAACAGACTGGGTGGCAGTTGGAAAGCTGTCCAACAGATAAATAGGAACGTCCAGTCTTTTCTCTTAAAATGTAGAACTCTATCTACTTCACTCAGTGAAAAGCTTCCCAGATTTCTCTGTACAGCCATGTTTATCAGAATTCTTGGGCCAAGGTCTTCAAACCAAAGTAAAACGCTTAGATAACAGAAAACATAATTGACCTGGTCATATTTCCCAGCACATAAAACTTAAATTTTTAAAAATCAAATTATTTTATAGATTTTAAAGAATTTTTATATTATAATTCAAAAGGAAGAGGAGAGCCTATCTGAGTGTTCAGACATTCTCTTTCTATACATATAAAAGCCAAGAAACTGGAATGACAGAATGACTAGAACAACTGGTTGCTATGATGTGCACTGCAGTGGCCCCAATCAGCCCCCCACCCCAATCAGGGGCGAGGCTGGCCAGCCAACCTCCTGCGTTCTCTCCCCCCTGCTGGCCCTGCCCAACTGGCCCCCATCGGGGGAGGCCAGCTGGACCCCACCCATGCATGAATTCGTGCACCGGGCCTTTATTCTAATATTTTAAAAAATATTTTTTACTTCCTCCTTATCTGTAACACTTATCTGAACAAATTTCTATATTGCGAATCAGTTCCCAAATATATTTGATTAATGTTAATTGACTATTCAATTAAAACTCATGAAACTACTTCCTCACAAGGAGCTCAAAGCCTGCAAAGTTCACGTTAGAAACTGGTGTCTTCTTCAGTGTTGACAATAACATTAGTATGGAACATCTTTCAGATAATCTCATTTCATTCCTGAATGTAATATAAAGCCTATCATCAACTCAGACTCTAAGTAAACACAGCATTCTGTGGTCTCAATATGGGAGGCATGCATTGCTTTGAAGACAGTGTCAATTATTGCTTAAATATTCAAAACTGGCTCTGCATCCCAATAGTTGGCAGTAGCACATTTACTCAGAAATGACTCTTTTATGTAGTATGAAGGTTTATAAAAACCTGCTGTTCTCATCTATTCATGTGTATTATGTCTCTTTTAAGACTCACATTCATGCTCGCAACAGCACGCCCAACTAAGTTTGAATTATACAGTTACTTTATAACAGTTTCAGATGCAGCAGGCCAATATTATCTCTGAATATACAATGAGTATTATGTACAGAAGAGGTGGTGCTACAACCTGTGTCTTGTTGTTAAGGCACCCTAGTCTGCTCCAACACTAGCTGAAACATGATAAACTACCTCTCAGAGCAAAAACTCTCTCAGCATTATTGTTGTTATCTATGATTTCTCCTTTGCATGTACTCACCCAAATTACTTCACTTCCTCTTTGGTTTCTAGTGATGCTTTGCCCTGAACGGTGTTTCCCCAAAACAGTGTTTACTGTTTACTAGCCACCCATTGCTCAGATACTTGTGCCCAAATTCCTACTTCTTATAGAACCTTACCATTAGTGACTAGATGCCATTACATAAGAATGGACCCACCTAGATGACAATGCAAGCATGTAAGAAGTCTGAGTTTTATATGCCTTTGCTATATTATAAAGTAGGATTATTGTTACCCACACTTAGTTCAATAGTTCCTCTCTCCCTAACTCTGTTTTCTTCCTTTTCTGACTATCTCGCCATCTCTATATTATCATTCAAACACACATAACAATTCTATCTCTATTATATCAGTGATAATAAAAGTGGAATGTGTTTTGCTAATCATCATCGTACTAAATGCCTCAGTACTTCATAGTATTGGTTTGTTTGTTCAGACATAGCCACTACATAGGGATATACACTGTTTTCCCTGGTGCTTTGTGGTTGTTCATCTAACTGCATTCTGGGATCATCTGCTTACATGTGTGATTTATCTTGCTCAACTGCACAGAACAATATCCCCTCCAAAGCAGTTTGAATACTTTAGAAACAAAGAAAATGCTATTTAGAAAAATTGTGGCTCCCATGAGTCTAAGGTTTTTAGAAACCCCTCTTATGTTTTTCATTTTTTTTCCCTGCAAAATCTAAGGCTTAATGGAAATAATCATAGTGGTTACATTTTATCCAGGGAGATTTCATATCTGTCAAGATGCTAACTGCCCAAGTCTACTCTTGTAGAATAAAATGCAGAAAGAAACCTATTTGTTTGATAAATCAAGACTGCTCATTTTTGTCAAAACTAACCAGAAAAATCTACATAGTAATGAGTTTTAAAAATTGCAGTTTTAACACATCCTTAGATCTCTACATTGCTAATCTATATCTTGACATAATGTAAATAGTTGCTTTTTTATGCTTGAAATATCCAAAAGTAGTTAAACTTACATAATCTTATATGATTCTGACTTTTAAAATTAGGTATAAAATATATTATCATCTACATTTGATAGATAAAATTGAAAAGGTTTAATTTTATGTTAAATTTTAGGTTTAGAACTTGTATTTCTGGTTGCCAGACCTTTGGGGAAAATGTCCTTTTCCCTTAATAAAAGGCAGTCTGAACTGTTTTATGTATTGACAATGAGCAAAAAACACCATAACTATATATTTTATTATAATTTCTTTGTGCAATTGATAAATCTGCCAAGTTACAGAGTGAGGACAAGTGCCTCTCTTTGCTAATTTGAGAGATAAGTTTGAAAGAATGAAGTCTGATAGGTGGAGCAAAAATTTCTTTCCCTTCATGGTTTATAACTTTCAAAATCTTATTTAAGCAGATTTTTCTACCCTGCAATCTTAAACATATTCTCCTACAGCTTTCTAAGAATTTTTCAATATTGTTGGATATTATTGTCTTTTTTATAGTCTTTAAATTACTTACTATTTTTCTTTGTGAATGATGTGAGGTAGGCATCACTTTTTCCACCTCATGCATATAAGAAATTTTCCTGGAATTATTTACTGAATAATCCTCTTTCCACTAATTTGTGATGCTATTTCCATTATATATTATGTTTTTATATGTGTGGATCTGCCTCTGAATCATTAGGGAGACCAATGTGTATGGAGCAATTGACATTGCATTGGCATGGATGCAAAACTTTTCATCAATGTTATACTCTATTTATTTCCAGGCTTTATAATTAGAGTCTTGATATTTATAAAGTAGTCCAATGTTTAGGGGCTAGAGTTATCAGAGGAAATGGCAAGAAGTGTAAAGTGTGATTGAATTAAGGAGTAAAAGAGGAGATAATTATGATCTGGAGATGAAGAAAATAATCTTACCTAGAATATTTAAATAATTTACTAGTTTCTATGCTTTTGTTCTTATCCTCTTCACATCAGCCAAAGTAAGTCTATTCTCTTCTCATCAGCCAGGTAAAACAATTAAAACTCAAGCTAAATCATACAACTCCTCTCATTAAATTCTCCAATGACTTGAAGAAAAACCCAAAGTCTTTAACATGATCTACACAGTCTAAATGATCCCAGATGATGCCAACTCTGCCTTCATCACCTACCACTGTCCCTGTTTGGCAATGTACTTACACTACATGGGCCTCATTTCTCAAACATCATAGTCGTACAGATGCTGCGGGGCCTTTGCACATGGTCTGCATGGAAAACTCTGCTGGCTATGGTCATGGCTGCCTCCACATTTTATCCTTGTCTCTGCCACTCTATACGATTAGAGCACTCCCTCCACCATCAATCTTTAATCTTTACTGTACTTTACTTTTTTATATGGCACTTAACACCATAGAAATGTTCTAAATTTATTTTATTATTGTCTGATCTTCTCCCCTCCCCCCCCCCAAACACTTGTAAACCTAATTTCAGCAAGGCCTCTGCCACTTTGGCTCATTGCTATATCACAGAAATTTAGAGTAACATGAAGTTCATTTCAAACACTGCATCAGTTGATATAAGTTAAATAGAAAGAGAGAAAAAAATGCCATTTACTTTTGAAAGACAGTTTAAAACTCATGGAGGAAGTCTACCAAAATCATGAACTTTGGGGTCAGATAGGACAGGAGTTTAAAACGCTGCTCCATCACTTTTTAAATATGGCAGGTGAGTTACTTTAAGCCTTGATCTTATCTTCTGTCCCATGGGATAATAAGGCCTCACAAGACTGACTTTATGATTATAAATGCCATATTGCATCAGTATCAGTTTGGTTTCCTTAAATGGCATTACTGTTTTTGCTTAAAGATCAATTCAGAATTAAAAAGCAAAAGCAGAAATGAGTTAGAACAAGGTGAATGGAGAGAAATGTAATTAACCTGATCTTACTAGGACAATTTATTAATATATTTGGTTTTCAAAAAGGGAGGCAAAATAAATCACATATTTATTTAGAATTGGCAATGTGTCAATAATTTTACATAAGTATTTTATTCTCTTTTGATTTTATAAATTATACAATCCTATTTTACAAATGAGAAAACTGAGAATCAAAGGGGTCAAATAACTTGTTCAAAGCCTATCAGATAGAAATAGAAGAGCAGGTTCCAATTTAAGATCTGTCCGACATCTCCACCCACCCACTATACTAAGTTTTTTCAATGCAACAATAAGAAGGTAATAATAAGATATTCAGCACCTCTGATGTAAAAGAGGGAATAAATTGAACCAGACTGGCATTTCTAAAGCCAATAACAAAGGTCTGGTACCACCAGTAAGTGGAAGAATAGTAAATCAGTTTTTAAAAGGGCAGCATTAAAAAATGCAACAGTAAGAATTTTTGTTTCTTCAAACCCTTGCACACTACACTGTTTTATTATAAGGAAAAGAAATTCAGCCCTAACTGGTTTGGCTCAGTGGATAGAGCGTCGGCCTGTGGACTGAAATGTTCCAGGTTCGATTTCGGTCAAGGGCATGTACCTTGGTTGCGGGCACATCCCCAGTAGGGGGTGTGCAGGAGGCAGCTGATCGATGTTTCTCTCTCATGGATGTTTCTAACTCTCTATCCCTCTCTCTTCCTCTCTGTAAAAAGTGAATAAAATATATTTAAAAAAAAAGAAAACTAAAAAAAAAAAAAAGAAAAAGAAATTCATACACTTTTTATTCTCTAAAAATAAATTGGTTTTTATTTATGAGAAGCAAACTAAGAATAATAATCAATATTATTATTAATAATAATCAATGGGGTAACCTGTTTTTCTCTGTTGCCAATGCAGAAAGATGTCCGTAGGTATCAGAGGAAGAATCAATGGCGTCCTTGTGGGGGTGGGGCCACAGGGACTGTCCATAGGTCCTTTTGTAAAATACCTCATGTAATGACAATAGATCAGTAAATGGGTCACAGCCTGGCCTTCTTTGTAGACTTCCTAGATTCGTTCTAAATCCTAGAATAGATCCTCCTCCTGGGGATCAACTTATTTTAAGCAACAACTTTCTTTTTCTTTATTTGTAAATCTTTATTTTTGAAAGTATTACATATGTCCCCTGGTACCCCCACCCCCATTGACCCCTTCTAGCCTTCTCCTGCCCCACTTGCCTCACCCCAGGCCTTCAACACCTTATTATCTGTGTCCATGGTACAAGTTTTTTCCTTTTAACCAACCGCTTTCATCCCCCAAACCCACATACATCATTTCTTTATATGTATTGCTACATCCACTATGGTTATAAGCTGCTCTTCATGGCCAGAAATAAGGATGAAGATGATGATGATGAAGATGATGACGATGACGATGACCACAATAAATGAGGAAAAAAGGTGTTTTAGGACTTATTTTTTGCCTGGCACTCCTAAAATCACGTTGCACATATTAACTAATGTAGCCTCACTCAAAACAACCACATGATATAGGCACTATTATTTACATCTTCGTTTTAGGGGTTAAGAAATAGCCACAAATAGAGTAAATTGCCCAAGTGCACACAACAGAGGGGTGGGGCCTGAACTCACACCAGGCTGCCTGACACTGCTGCCTGTACTCACCCACTCAGTTGGGCTGTCTTTGATGGGGTCTGATCTGATCTGTGTTTATAGTGCTATTTCTGTGCCCAAAGAGTACTCCCATTTTCTCATTTCCTAATTATAATAAGGGTAAGCAGAGGTGCAACGTTTTGTAGGCTCCAAATATTGGCAATATAATAACCATATTTTCAGAAGTAGATAGCAGGGGCATGTGATGATGTGTTCCTGGGTGTTTGTGTCAGTTTCATGGTTCAAATACAGTCTAGAACTCTGCATAATGTGGTTTAAAAGCATGAAATGTGAGAGTACTTTGGAAATTTTGTTAGTTTATGGAACGAAGTGCAAGTGTTTTAGACAAGAAGAGATTAGAAAGTCTGAAATATATAGTGCCCATACCTGAAGTAAATCTGTCTGCCCATCCTTGAGCTGCCTTAAAAATCTAACAACTGATCTTGGAGTTAAAAGTAAAACACCATAGGAGAATTAAGGAAACTTTCTAGCATGCATCCTGAAGTTTCAGCATTTTTGAGTGACAGAACTCTTTATGGTGGATTTGGGGCCTGTATCCCAATAATAGCAAGATAAAAACATTGCATTTTATTTTTTAGTGAAGTTACATTTTACTATTTTTTATACTCTATTTTTTTCCTTAGGGAAAGAAAAAAATTAAAAAGTGAAGGAGCACCTTTTATTCCTCTATTATCCCAACACAATTTCCCTTTTAAGTGAACTTGAAATATATCTGCCCAAAGAAAATTGAAGAAAATTCAAAGTTCATTAAAATGTGAATATTAAAAACAGGTTAATAATACCAACCTGGAGCTGCAGAAACCATGGACCTCATACGAATTCATTTTCTGTTTCAAATAGTATGCAGTATTGCCTTCCTGTGGCAGAGCCTCATGAGATGTAATGATGGAGATGACTGATGAGTTTCAGAATGCCTTACATGTAAACCTCTACTTTCAGTTTATGGTTGAAATCACTGTTTACAGAGCTATTCTTCACCTCTCTTTAGGCTTTAAATTTTTCTTTTCTTTTTTTTTTTTTTTACCATAAAGCCCATTATATTAAATGTGTGTGTGTTTTTATATTACCACTAGGTTATCATTTTCCTTATGACATAAATATGTATATGTGATTCCTTAATCATAATATTCCAAGTCATAGAAAATGTAAAAGTTCTAGATATTTCTAGGGGGTAAATGTTTTTGTTGCATTTCTACATATACTAGTAACTCTTAGATTCCTAATATTATCTTTCTTGTACTCTACATAATCATAAGCAATAACAACAATTTCCCCGGTTCCTTAAAAAAAATCTTTTCCTAAGTTTATTAACTTTGACTCAAAATTTTGGAAGTCCTGGAGATGATTCTAATCATGTTGACAAAGTCTTTTGTAATCTTATTATCTCAACCATCCACCCAGGTTGCTTCTGAGTTCCATATTAGTCTCTGTTATGGGCAGAAACAGCTTTCCACATTTCCTTATGTTCTATAGAGCATAAGGCCTTTCATGGTCAGAGTTTGACATTTTTCAAAAGGAATTATAGTTACAGATCCCAATATGCTTTTTCCTCCTGTTACATATAATTCTTACTCTTATTATCTACTCAAACTATCTCCCTTTTGTTTATGCTTTTTAGAGAGCTCAGAGCTAAATATATTTTCTTAATCCATGATTTTAGATATTTGTATTTTATCCTCTCCTGCTTTATTATAAGACTAGAGGCCCAGTGCACGAAATTTGTGCAATGAGGGGCGGGGGTCCCCTCATCCCGGCCTGTGCTCTCTTACAGTCCGGGAGCCCTCAAGGGATGGGGACTGGGGAGCGAGCCTAAGCCGGCAGTCGGACATCCTTACCGCTGCCACGGAGGCAGGAGAGGCTCCAGCCACCGCCTTCTGGCTAAGCAGCACTCCTCCTATGGAAGCACACTGACCAGGGGCAGCTCCTGTGTTGAGCGTCTGCCCCCTGGTGGTCAGCATGTGTCATAGCGACTGGTCATTCCACTGTTAGGTTGATTTGCATATTAGCCTTTTATTATATAGGATTCATATTTTATTCTCATTTAAATCATTTTATTTTTTATTTTAAGCAGTTCAATATTTTTTGAAGTAAATGGGTTATTAATATTTTTCTCCTTTTTGTGTTTATGTACATCATATATATACATACACACATATATTAATGTATAAGCATATACATATGTGTATATATATATATATGTGTGTGTGTGTGTGTGTGTGTGTGTGTGTGTGTATTTGAAGAACTTTTTCTCAATCTCTCTAATATAGATCACAAGCCTATTCATGCTCCAGCATCACTATGAATCCTCTTCTGCCATTTCATTTTTCATTTTAGGGGCAGTTTGTGGGAAGTATTTAGGACCTTAATGTGACACGTGGTGGATGGTTCAATTTCAGACTCATAAAAGAACTGGGCATTAACATATATGAGATTCTCCATTTGTTCTAGAACTACCAAGGTCAATTTATACCTCTTAGGTGGAAAAACAGACTCACAGCCCAGGTCAGATTAAGAAAGTAGCCTTTTGGAGGCTGATGTAAGCAAGATAGCGAAATAGGAGTTTTCTACCTTCTTCCACTGATTTTGGCAACCATCCCCACACAAGAGGGCCTTCATAGGAATCTAAGCATCCAACAGAGACGTTTTAGTACACCATTGGAGAAAAAATCTGGGATTGGATACACTAAAGAGGGTAAACAGAACAGTTTTACTTACTCATGTCACACCTCCTGCAAGGCGGCCCAGCTCAGTGCCAAGAGAGAGAGATCTCAGCCCATGACTTCTCCCATAGGAGAAAATGATAGTATGTAAGTGAGTGCCTGGCTTTCCCGTCTGTGTGGGATGCTGTCAAATGGACCCGATTCTATCTCACCTCACTCAGAGTACTGAGGCGATCTGCATGACAGAGAGGCAAGGAGAGGTTAGGAGCTCAGCGGCCAGGGCCAGCACTCATCGAAGATAAGCAGAGCCTATGAATCACTTCATGGATGCCATCAAAAAGCCTGCCCACGAGCCGCTGCAGATGCTTCATCTGTGGACCCAGTCAACTGGCTCATGGGCACTCCCAGTGCTCTGCATGCCTGACCCCCACCCGCACAAACATACCCCAGAGCTGGCTCCTTGTGAGTGCCCTGGAGGGCAATGAATGTGAGCCTTTGCAGGCAGGTAGGGAGCATGTACAGAAAACTGGCCCAACTCTTTGGGCTTGGGAGAAGGAAACAACATGAGCACTTCAGCCCCACCCTACAGAAAGAAAAAGGAAAGCTGTTGGCATTCACCCTGGCTTTGCAGGATCAAGAAAAGTCATACAATCTTAAGAGTAAGCACCCCTCCCCCACACACACTGTGAGGGAACATGAAATGAGCAGGAGTCTCTAAAAAAGGTCTCAGAGAGCCTCAGAATCTCCAGCAGGCCTGGCAAGTGAAGATATTTCTCTCCCAAAGCTCATCAGTAAAGAAGATTGGAGGAAGTGACTGCTTCTTTAAATGTGAAGACAGCAATTCAAGAATTCAAAGAACATGAAAAAAAATGAAGAAAACATGACCCACCAAAGGAACACAGTACTTTTTCAGTAACTGATCCTCCAAAAATGGAGATCTACCTTATGTCAAACATGAACTTCAAAATAGTTGTTGTAAGGAAGCCCAGTGAGTTACAAGAAAACACAAAAAGGTAACAAGTGAAAAAATACAAGGACAAAATGAGAAGTTTAACAGAGATAGAAATAATAAAAATGAATCAAAAAGAAATTCTGGAGCTGAAGAAGACAATGGAAAAATTTCCCCAAAAAATGTGATAGAGAGCATCTAGGATTAGACTTTAATAAGCAGCAGAGAGCATCTGTAAACTCAAAGACAAGTCATTTGAAATTATCCAGTCAAAGGAACAGAGAAAAAAGAGTGAAGAAAGCCTATGCAATATACAGCATATCATCAAGTGAATGAATTTACACATTAGGGGATATCCAGAAGGAGAAGAAAGGGAGAAAATGAAGAATGAGTATTTAAAGAAACAATGGCTGAAAACTTCATAAATCTTGGGAGAGATGTGGAGAGCCAAGTTCATGAAGCTTCTGTGTTACAGAAAGGAGTAAACAAGACTAAAAAGAAATGGGTGTAGAATGAGCAAGTGGCATGCTCGAAAGTTGAGCAAAAACATTATTTTTCTGTAGTTAGCCTATTTATTTTCAGAGGGGGCCATTAAGGAGAGTTATTCCCCATTTCAGTGTTGGTTTAAACTTACGGGTGAGACAAAGTTTAGGGATCTGGTAGAATGAAAGGGATCTGACTAAAGTTTGGACAAATCAATAAGCCCTTATCAGGTAGCTCAGTTAATTAGAGCATAGTCTCTATATGCAAAAGTTGTGGGTTTGATCCCCAGTCAGGGCACATAGTATAAGAAGCAACCCATGAATTTGTAAGTAGGTGGA